>NW_026734777.1:0-235112 GCF_949786415.1 Peromyscus eremicus | reverse complement strand
CTGCCTCCCAATACCCACAAACATCACCTGAGGCTCAGAGATCATCAGAGCCATAGGCCCCAACTGCACCCAGAAGAAGAGCAACCACCTAAGCCACGGGTCCCACCTGCACCAAGTGGAGGAAGAGATGAGTAGACAACAGTGTAAGAATACATTCAGCAACATAAAGAGCAATATGGCACCACCGGAAACTAGTGGTTCTACAACAGCAAGACCTGAACACCCCAATGTAGAAAAAGCAGAAAAAAAACAACCTAAAAAATAACTTTATAAAGATGATAAAGGCCCTTAAAGAGGAAATGAAAAATTTCCTTAAGAAATGGAGGAAAAGACAAAAAAGTTGGAAGAAATCAATAAACCCCTTCAAGAAAGCTAAGAAAAAAACAGGCGAAGGAAACAGTTCAAGATTTGAAAATGGAAATAGAGGCAATAAAGAAAACACAAACAGAGGGAATTCTGGAAATGGAAAACCTGGGTAAAAGATCAGGAACTACAGATGCAAGCATAACCAACAGAATGCAAGAGATGGAAGAGAGAATTTCAGGTGTAAAAGATACGATAAAGAAAATAGATACATTGTTTAAAGAAAATGCTAAATCCAACAAATTCTTAACCCAAAACATCCAGGAAATCTGGGATACCATGAAAAGACCAAACCTAAGAAAAATAGGGATAGAAGAAGGGGAATTCCATCTTAAAGGCACAGAAAATACATTCAACAAAGTCATAGAGGAAAACTTTCCCAACCTAAAGAAGGACAAGCCTATGAAAGTACAAGAAGCTTACAGAACACCACATAGACTGGACCAAAAAAAAAGTCCCCTTGCCTTATAATAGTCAAACCACTAAACATACAGAAAAAAAGAAAGAGTACTAAGAGTTGCAAAGGAAAAAGGCCAAGTATAAAGGCAGACCTATCAGAATTACACTAGAATTCTCAGTGGAGACTCTGAAAGCTAGAAGGTCCTGGACAGATGTTCTGCAGACAATAAGAGACCATGGGTGCCAGCCCAGACTACTATACCTAACAAAACTTTCAATCATCATAGATGGAGAAAACAAGATATTCCATGACAAAGCCAGATTTAAACAATACCTATCCACAAAACCAGCCCTACAGAAAGTACTACTAAAAAAAAATTCTAACCCAAGGAAATTAGCTGCACCCACAAAAACACAGGCAATAGATAACCAACAAACTCCAAAGAAGGGAAACACACAAACGCTACCACCACCACTACCAAAACCAAAATTAACACGAATTAATAACAATCACTGGCCATTAATATCTCTTAATATCAATTATCTCAATTCATCTATAAAAAGACAAGCTAACAGAATGGGTACAAAAACAGGACCCATTCTGCTGCTGCATACAAGAAACACACTTCAACCTCAAAGACAGATATCACCTCAGAGTAAAAGGTTGGGAAAAGATTTTCCAATCAAATGGACCTAAGAAATAAGCTGGTATAGCTATCCTAATATCTAACAAAATAGACTTCAAACTAAAATCAATCAAAAGAGATGGAGAAGGACATTTCATATTCATCACAGGAAAAATCCATCAAGATGAAGTCTCAATTCTGAACATCTATGCCCCAAATATAAGAGCAACCACATTTGTAAAAGAAACATTACTAAAGCTTAAATCACACATCAAACCACACACACTAATAGTGGGGGACTTCAACACCCCATTCTCACCACTGGATAAGTCTGCCAGACAGAAATGTAACAGAGAAATAAGGGAACTAATGGATGTTATGACTCAAATGGACATCTATAGAACATTTCACCCAAACACACACACACACACACACACACACACACACACACACACACACAAAATACCTTCTTTTCAGCACCTCATGGGACTTTCTCTAAAATTAACCACAACCTTGGTAACAAAGCAAACCTCAACAGATACAAAAAAAATTGGAATAACCTCCTGTATCTTATCAGATCACCATGGCTTAAAGAATTCAAAACAACACTCATGGCAGAAAGCCTACAGAATAATGGAAATGAACAATGTTCAACTGAATCGCCACAGGGTCAAGGAATAAATAAAGAAAAAAAAATTAAAGACTTCCTAGAATTCAATGAAAATGAATGCACAGCATATTCAAACTTATGGGAAACTATGAAAGCAATGCTAAGAGGAAAGTTTATAGCACTAAGTGCCTACATAAATAATGTGGAGAGATCTCACACTAGTGACTTAACAGCACATCTGAAAGCTCTAGAACAAAAGGAATCAAACTCACCCTGTAGATGACAGGAAATAATCAAAATGAGGGCTAAAATCAATAAAATAGAAACAAAGAGAACAATACAAAGAATCAATGAAACAAAGAGTTGGTTTTTTGAGAAAATCAACAAGCCCTTATCCAAACTATCCAAAAGGCAGAGAGAGAATATCCAAATCAACAAAATCAGAAATGAAAACAGGGGGCATAACAGACACTGAAGAAATCCAGAGAATCATTTGATCATACTTCAAAAACATGTACTGCACAAAATTGGAAAATATGAAAGAAAGAAATGGACAATTTTCTGGATAGAAATTTACCACATACCAAAATTAAATCAAGACAAGATAAACAATTTAAATATACCTATAACCTCTAAGGAAATAGAATCAGTCATCAAAAGTCTCCCAACAAAAAAAAAATTCCCAGTACCAGATGGTTTCAGCTCAGAATTCTACCATAATTTCAAAGAAATCTAATATCAGTACTCCTCAAGTTGTTCCACACTATAGAAACAGAAGGAACATTGCCAAACTCTTTTTATGAGGCTACAGTTACCCTGATGCTCAAACCACTAAAAGAAACAACTAAGAAAGAGAATTACAGACTAATCTCCCTCATGAACATTGACACAAAAATACTCAATAAAACACTGGCAAACTGAATCCAAGAACACATTAGAAAAATCATCCACCATGATCAAGTAGGCTTCATCCCAGAAATGCAGGGATGGTTCAACATACAAAAATCTGTAAATGTGGGGCTGGAGAGATGGCTCAGAGGCTAAGAGCACTGACTGCTCTTCCAAAGGTCCTGAGTTCAATTCCCAGCAACCACATGGTGGCTCACAACCATCTGTAGTGAAATCTGGTGCCCTCTTCTGGCCTGCAGGGATATGTGCAGACAGAACACTGTATACATAATAAATAAATAAATCTTTAAAAAAAAAAATCTGTAAATGCAATCCACCATATAGATAAACTGAAAGAAAAAAAACCACATGATCATCTCATTAGATGCTGAAAAAAGCCTTCAACAAAACCCAACCCCTTCATGATAAAAGTCTTGGAAAGATGAGGGATACAAGGAACACACTGAAACATAATAAAGTCAATATACAGCAAGCCAACAGCCAACATCAAACTTAATGGAAAAAAAACTCAAAGTGATTCCACTAAAATCAGGAACAAGACAAGGCTGTCTGCTCTCTCCATATCTATTCAATATAATATTCATAGTTCTAGGTAGAGCAATAGGACAACAAAAAGAGATCAAGGGGATACAAATTGGAAAGGAAGAAGTCAAACTTTTGCTAATTGCAGATGATATGATAGTATATATATAAATGACCACAAAAATTCTAACAGGGAACTCCTACAGATGATAAACACCTTCAGTAATGTGGTGGTATACAAGATTAACTCAAAAAAATCAGTAGCCCTCCTATGTACAAATGATAAACGGGCTGAGAAAGAAATCAGAGAAACATCATACATTACAACAGCCATAAACAACATAAAATACCTTGGGGTAACTCTAAATAAGCAAGTAAAAGACCTGTATGACAAGAACTTCAAGTCTTTCAAGAAAGAAATTGAAGAAGATATCAGAAAATGGAAAGATCTCCCATGCTCTTGGATAGGTAGGATCAACATAGTAAAAATGGCAATCTTACCAAAAGCAATCTACAGATTCAATGCAATCTCCATCAAAATCCCAACATAATTATTGAAAGAATAATACTCAACTTCGTATGGAAAAACAAAAAACCCAGGATAGCCAAAACAATCCTGTACCATAAAAGAACTTTCAGAGGCATCACCATCCCTGACTTCAAGCTCTACTGTAGAGCTATAGTATAGTCCAGTGGTTTCTCCCATCCTGCCTGGCCCTGCAGTCCTGAAACCACTAATAAAATAATCATTTAGAGGCTTAATATTATTTACAAACTATATGGTCTATGGCAAACCCCGTGTTAGTTAGCTCTTATATCTTAAATTAACCCATTTCTATTAATCTATGTTTTGCTATGTGTTCTGTGGCTTTACTGGTCTGTTGGCATCTTGTTTTTCCTTCAGTGATGGCTGCTGTCTCCCTAGATTCCACCTCCCCCACCTCTTTTTTTCTCTCTTTGGATTTCCTAACTGTCTCTAAGTTGCCTTGCCACGGCCAAAGCAGCTTATTTATTAACCAATGGGAACAACATATATTTACAATGTACAGAAAAATATCCCCTAGCACTAAAGTATTAAAAAAAAAGCTTAGTATTGGCATTAAAACAGACATGTGGATCAATGGAAATGAATTGAAGACTCTGACATTAATCCAAACACCTATGAACAACTGATTTTTGAAAAAGAAGCTAAAATTATGTAATAAAAAACCAAAAGCATCTTCAACAAATGATGCTGGCATAACTGGATGTCAACATGTAGAAGATTGCAAATAGATCCATATCTGTCACCATGTACAAAACTCAAGTCCAAGAGGATCAAAGACCTCAATATAAATCCAGATACACTGAACCTGATAGAAGAGAAAGTAAAAGGTGGTCTCAAATGCATTGGCACAGGAAACTACTTCCTAAATAAAACACCAGTAGCACAGACACTGAGAACAACAATTAACACATGGAACCTCCTGAAACTGAAAAGCTTCTGTAAGACAAAGGACATGGTCCACAAGACAAAACAGCAGCCTACAGAATGGGAAAAGATCTTCAGCAACCCCACATGTGACAGAGGGCTGATTTCCAAAATATATAAAAGAACTCAAGAAACTAGACATCAAAATACCAAATAATCCAATTAAAAGTAGAGTACAGAGCTAAACAGAGAATTCTCAACAGAAGAATATCAAATGGCTAAGACATTTAAGGAATTGCTCAACATCCTTAGTCATCAGGGAAATGCAAATCAAAATGACTCTGAGATACCATCTTATACCTGTCAGAATGATTAAGATCAAAACACTGATGACAGCTTATGTTGAAGAGGATGTAGAGTAAGGGGAACACTCCTACACGGTTGGTGGGAGTGCAAACTTATACAGCAATGTTGGAAATCAGTATGGCAGTTTCTCAGAAAATTGAGAATCAATCTACCTCAAGACCCAGCAATACCACTATTGAGCGTGTACTCAAACGATGCTCATACCACAAGGACACATGCTCAACCATGTCATAGCAGAATTATTGTAATTATTTGTAATAGCCAGAACCGGGAAACAACCTAGATGCCCCTCACCTGAAGAATGGATAAGGAAAATGTGGTACATTTACACAATGGAGTATTACTCAGTGGTTAAAAAAACAAAAAACAAAAAAGAATGACATCATGAAATTTGAAGGCAAATGGATAGAACTAGAAACAATCATCCCGAGTGAGGTAACTCAGACCCAGAAAGACACACACAGTATGTACTCACTCTTAAATGGATATTAGATGCAAAACAAAGGATAACCAGGCTACAGTCCACAACCCCAGAGAAGCTAGGTAAAAAGGACCCTAAGAGGGACACACATGGAGAGCCCCAAGAAAGGAAAATAGTTAAGATTTCCTGGGTAAACTGGGAGGGAGGTTAGATGGAAAGGGATAGTGGATGGGAACAGGAGTGACTGAGATGGCCAAGTGGAGGGAGGGACAGAGAGGGAGCACAATGAAAGAGATATCCTGGTAGAGGGAACCATTAGGGGGTTAGGGAGAAACCTGGTACTGGAGAAATTCCCAGAAATTCACAAGGATGACTCCAGCTAAAACTCCTAGCTATAATGGAGAGGGTACCTGAACTTATCTTCCCTTATAATCAGATTAGTGACTACCCTAATTGTCATCACAGAACTACATCCAGTAACAGATGGAAGCAGATACAGTGATCCACAACCAAGCACTGGGCTGAGCTCCTTGACTTCAATTGAAGAGAGGGAGGAGAGATCTCAGGAGCAAGTGAGGTCAAGATCATGATGTGGAAAACCATAGAGACAGGTGACTCAAGCTGGTAGGAGCTCATGGACAGCTGGGGAACATGCATGGGGCCTAAATAGGCTCTCTGAATGTGGCCAACAGTTAGGTGGCTAGATCTGTTTAGAGAGCCCCTGGCAGTGGGATCAGAACTTA
This sequence comes from Peromyscus eremicus, assembly GCF_949786415.1. Lineage (NCBI taxonomy): Eukaryota > Metazoa > Chordata > Mammalia > Rodentia > Cricetidae > Peromyscus > Peromyscus eremicus. Next base: position 228,742 of record NW_026734777.1, on the reverse strand, counting down.
TCCCAGGTGCATGAAATGGCTTTTTCAAACACATTCCCTAGGGTGGGATACCTTGCTCAGCCTTGATACAGGAGGAAGGGGCTTGGTCCAGCCTCAACGTAGTATGCCAGACTTTTTTGACTCCCCAACAGAAGCCTTACCCTGTCTGAGGAATGGAATGGTGGAATGGGGGGGATGGGGAAAGATGGAGGTAGAGTGGGAGAAGGAGAGGGAGAGTGAACTGGAACTGGTATGTAAAATGAAAAACAATGTAAAGACAGAGAGAAAGAGAGATAGAGAGGAAGGAAGGGAGGGAGGGAGAGAGGGAAACAGGGAGGGAGGGAAACAGGGAGGGAGGGAGGAAGGAAGAAAATACAAAAGTCCTTGAAAATTACAAGATCTTATGAAAAGAAAAATGAGTAGTGAGGAATAAACAGCATAAATTTGGTAAACTAGGTTCAGGTTTTGTTTGAAATTTCTTTCTTTGGTTTATAAATCAGATTTTTATTAAAATCTGTGACTTTGCTAGTTTATTTTTCCTGTAGGTATTCTTTAATACATATGTAACACACTGGGCAAATACTGAATCTAAAACCTAAGCAATAACTGATTCTAGACCCAGGTACAATGCTGACTAAATACATGACTTATAAATCAGATCGTTTTTTCATAGTTTTTACTTTAGCATAGGAATTATAATACTACCTGTATTTTCCTTGTAAGGATTTTTAATTTAAATTTTTATGTTTTTGAGAATATCATGCATGAGAACTGTAATTACATCATTTGTCTCTTCAGTCTTCTCCCCAACTCTTCCCACACCCCCTACTCCCTTTCAAATGACCTTTTTTTTTCCCCATGGATATGCCAGTTTTTATTTATTTTTTTTATTAAGAGATTTTCTATTTATTTTACATATCAACCACAGATTCACCTGCCCTCCTTCCTCCCACCCTCCCAGCCTTCCCCCCAAACAACCCCCCATTCCCACCTCCTCCAAGGCAAGGTCTCCCATGGGAGTCAGCAGAGCCTGGTACATTCAGTTGAGGCAGGTGCAAGCCCCTCCTCCCTGCACCAAGGCTGCGCAAAGTGTATCACCAAAGGCACTAGGCTCCAAAAAGCCAGCTCATGCACTAAGGTCAGGTCCTGATCCCACTGCCTGGGGGCCTCCTAAACAGTTCAAGCTAAACAACTGTTTCGCTTATCCAGAGGGCCTAGTCCAATACCATGGGGGCTTCTCAGCTATTGGTCCACAGTTCATGTGTTTCCACTAGTTTGGCTAGTTGTCTCTGTACTTTTTCCAATCATGGTCTCAATATCTCTTGCTCATAGAATCTGTCCTCTCTCTCATTGATTGGAGCTCTGCCTGGAACCTGGCCGTGGATCTCTGTATCTGCTTGCATCAGTCACTGGATGAGGGTTCTATGATGACAGTTAGGGTATTCAGCTATCTGATCACCAGGGTAGGTCATCTCAGGCACCCTCTTGATCATTGCTAGTAGTCTATGGTGGAGACATCTTTGTGGATTCTTGGGAACCTCCCTAGCACTCTGCTTCTCCCTATTCCCATGGTGCCTTCATTTATCATGGTATATCTTTCCTTGCTCTCCCACTCTGTTCCTGTTCCAGCTTGAACCTCCTGCTCCCCTAAGTTCTCATCCCCGTCCCTTGCCCTCCATTACCCTCCTCATCTCCAGTTTGCTCATGTAGATCTCATCCATTTCTCCATCACTAGGCAATCCATGTGTCCTTCCTAGGGTCCTCTTTACGAGCTAGCCTCCCTGGAGCTGTGGGTTGCAGTCTGGCTGTCCTTTGCTTTACATCTAGTATCCATTTATGAGTGAGTATATACCATGTTTGTCTTTCTGAGTCTAGGTTACCTCACTCAGGATATTTTCTAGTTCCATCCATTTGCCTGCAAACCTCATGATGTCATTGTTTTTCTCTGCTGAGTAGTACTCCATTTGTATATGTAACACATTTTCTTTATTCATTCTTCAGTTGAGGGGTATCTAGGTTGTTTCCATATTCTGGCTATTACAAATAATGCTGCTATGAAAATAGTTGAGCATGTGTCCTTGTGGTATGATTGAGCATTCCTTGGGTATATGCCCCAAGAGTGGTGTAGCTGGGTCTTGAGGAAGATTGATTCTCAATTTTCTGAGAAACTGCCATACTGATTTCCAAAGTGGTTGTACAAATTTGCATTTTGCACCAACAGTGGAGGAGTGTTCCCCTTGCTCTGCATCCTCTCCAACATAAGCTGTCTTCAGTGTTTTTGATCTTAGCCATTCTGACAGGTATAAGATGGTATCTCAGAGTCATTTTGATTTGCATTTCCCTGATGACTAAGGATGTTGAGCAATTCTTTAAATGTCTTAAGCCATTTGAGATTCTTCTGTTGAGAATTCTCTGTTTAGCTCTGTACCCTATTTTTTAATTGGATTATTTGGTATTTTGATGTCTAGTTTCTTGAATTCTTTATATATTTTGGAGATCAGTCATCTGTTGGATGTGGGATTGGTGAAGATCTTTTCCCATTCTGTAGGCTGTCGTTTTGTCTTATTGACTGTGTGTTTTGCCCTACAAAAGCTTCTCAGTTTCAAGAGGCCCCATTTATTAATTGTTGCTCTCAGTGTCTGTGCTACTGGTGTTATATTTAGGAAGTGATCTCCAGTGCCAATGCATTCAAGTCTACTTTCTACTTTCTCTTCTATCAGGTTCAGAGTAACTGGATTTATGTTGAGGTTTTGATCCACTTGGACTTAAGTTTTGTGCATGGTGACAGATATGGATCTATTTGCAATCTTCTACATGTTGACATCCATTGTATGCCAGCACCATTTGTTGAAGATACTTTCTTTTTTCCATTGTGCAGTTTTGGCTTCTTTGTCAAAAATTAGGTGTTCATATGTGTGTGGATTAATGTCAAGGTTTTCAATTCATTTCCATTGGTTCACACGTTGGTTTTTATGCTGGTGCCAAGTTGTTTTTATTACTGTAGCTCTATAGTAGAGCTTGAAGTCAGGGATCATGATGCCTCCAGAGGTTGCTTTATAGTACAGTATTCTTTTAGCTATCCTGGGTTTTTTTGTTTTTCCATATGGAGTTGAGTATTATTCTTTCCAGGTCTGTGAAGAATTGTGTTGGGATTTTGATGGGGAATGCATTGAATCTATAGATTGCTTTTGGTAAGATTGCCATTTTTACTATGTTGATCCTTCCTATCCATGAGCATGGGAGATCTTTCCATTTTCTGATATCTTCTTCAATTTCTTTCTTGGAAGACTTAAAGTTCTTGTCATACAGGTCTTTTACTTGCTTATTTAGAGTTACCCCAAGGTATTTTATGTTGTTTATGGCTGTTGTAATGTATGATGTTCCTCTGATTTCTTTCTCAGCCCATTTATCATTTATACATGGGAGGGCTACTGATTTTTTTGAGTTAATCTTGTATACCACCACATTTACTGAACGTGTTTATCATCTTTAGGAGTTCCTTGGTTGAATTTTTGGGGTCACTTATGTATACTATCATATCATCTGCAAATAGTGAAAGTTTGACTTCTTCCTTTCCAATTTGTATCCCCTTGATCTCCTTTTGTTGTCTTATTGCTCTAGCTAGAACTTCAAGTACTATATGGAATAAATATGGGGAGAGTGGACAGCCTTGTCTTGTCCAAACTAACCAAAAGGCAGAGAGAGAACATCCAAACTAACAAAATCAGAAATGAAAAGGGAGACATAACAACTGACAATGAGGAAATCCAGAGAATCTTCAGGTCATACTTCAAAAACCTGTACTCCACAAAATTGGAAAATCTAAAAGAAATGGACAATTTTCTGGATAGGTACCACAAACTTAAGTTAAATCAAGACCAGATAAACTATTTAAACAGACCAATAACCCCTAAGGACATAGAAACAGTCATTAAAAGTTTCCCAACCAAAAAAAACCCCTAGGACCAGATGGTTTCAATGCAGAATTCTACCAGATTTTCAAAGAAGAGTTAATACCAATACTCCTTAAATTGTTCCACACAATAGAAACAGAAGAAACATTACCAAACTCCTTTTATGAGGCTACAGTTACTCTGATTCTCAAGCCAAACAAAGATGCAACAAAGAAAGAGAATTACAGACCAATTTCCCTCATGAACATTGATGCAAAAATACTCCATAAAATATTGTCAAACAGACTCCAAACACACATCAAAAAAATTATCCACCATGATCAAGTAGGCTTCATCCCAGAGATGCAAGGTTGGTTCAACATAAGAAAGTCTGTCAATGTAATACACCATATACACAAATTGAAAGAAAAAAAAAAAAACACATGATCATGTCATTAGATGCTGAAAAGGCCTGTGACGAAATCCAACATCCCTTCATGATAAAGGTCTTGGAGTGATCAGGAATACAGGGAACATTCCTAAAACATAATAAAGGCAATTTACAGCAAGCCAACACACAACATCAAATTAAATGGAGAGAAACTCAAAGTGATTCCTCTAAAATCATGACCTCTTCTTTATTATTGTAGCATACAAAGGACTCATCATATATAAATGTGAATATATAAAACATACTGATATGTATATATTTGTACTGTATATGCACAATTCATTTGTATTGTGTTAAAAAAATAAAAACAGCATGTTATTGGCTCAAAAACATACATGTTGACCAATGGAATCATTGAAGATCCAGACGCATATCCACACACCTATAAACACTTGATTTTTAAGAAAGTCTGAAATACATGCTGGAGAACTTGAGTAAATGGTACTGGTCAAACTGGATGGCTGTATGTAGAACAATGAAAATAGATCCATACTTATGACCTTGCACAAGACTCAACTCCATGTGGATCGAACTCATCAACATAAAACCAGATATACTGAACCTAACAGAAGAGAAAGTGGGGAATAGTCTTGAACTCAGGCATGGGAAAGGACTTCCTGAACAAAACACCAATAGCATAGTCACTAAAAACAATAATTAATAAGTGGAACCTCATGGAACTGAAAAGCTTCTGTTTGGCAAAGGACACCATCACTGGGACAAAGTGACAACCTATAGAATGGGGAAAGATTTTTTACCAACTACACACATAATAGATGGATAGTATCTAAAATATGTAAAGAATTAAAAAAACTGGACATCAAGAAAACAATTAATCCAGTTAAAGATCATCCCATTTAGGCTATCATGAGGAAGATGAGGCTGTTCAAACACAGTGGGACCTAAGTTGTCTTGCAGGTCAATGGCACTAACAGATGTCACAGGCCAGTTATATTTGACAGAGGTGTCCAACAAACAATATTTGTAGATAAATAAAAAAATAAGTCTATTGTTGCCTTTTTTAAGATCAGTAGTACTTGGTTTTACCCTAGGTCTCTGGACTATCCAGTCTCTGGTTCTTGGCCATCCAACCAGTGTTGGGTACAGGTTCTGTTTCTTAGAATGGGCCTTAAATCCAACAGATATTGTTGGTTACTCCCACAGCTTTGTGCCACCATTGCACTAGAATAACTTGCAGGCAGGACATCATTGTAGATCAAAGAGTTTGTAGTTGGGTTGATGTTTACATTTGTCTTTTGGTAGCATGCAGAGTAACTTCCTGTGTCAAAGACTCTAGAATGTAGGGGTGAAGGCTCTATGTAGACACTAGCTTTACTTCTCAATGTTCTGTGAGTTGTGTAAGTGTTGTCTCCAGCAATGCAGCCTTGCCATCAGTTAGTGGAGAGCAACCTGTAGTCTTGGCAACAGCCTGGCTTGTTTGGAGATTCCCATAGGATCCCTTTGGCCACAACTCAATTAGATGTAACCCAATACTCAGATGAGAAACTTCATTTGGTGACAAGAGATGTCTATTTGAGGCTCTGACTTCTCATTATTTGGCAATTTCAGTTAAGATTGCCTTCATATATGTCTATATTTTAGGAAGCTTCTACTGTATTAGGTTTCCACATTAACCCTCAAATGGCCCTTAAATTTTATCTATCTCTCCCTGTATTCTATCCCTTGTGCTCCTCTTCGCTCTTTCTCCCCACTTAATCCTTTCATTCCAGCTTCCATGTCCATCCATAATTATTTATTTCCCTTTCCTAAGAGGAACAGGTGCGCGGGTGGGTGGCCCGGTGGGCAGGAGCCGCGCGGGGACATCGGCGCGGCCAGCGCGTTACCGAGTTCGGAAGTGTCAGGCAGAGCCACTCAAGCATGGCCTGAGGCTGGGCAGGCAAGAAAGAGGGCCGTTTCCTGCGTGCTGCCGGACTTGGTGAAATTTCCTACTTGCAGTCACTACCAATTAGGAAGAAGGGCCGGTAGTGTTTAAACTATGTACGGTGTGTAGGAATGCAGCCGTCACCCGTGATAAGTCTGCTCTCCTCCATGCAGCTCCCAGGTTTGACCAGCTTGAAGGGCTTATCTAGGCTAGGACCCCAGAATTCCACCAGTGTGACCAGCCGCTCCCAAACACAGCTACTCTGAACAGTTATGGGAAATGGGACAAACTCCCAACGTTTTGTTTCTTATGTTTAAATTTATTGTAAATACAGTCGAAGAGCCTAGATTCAGAAACTTCTGATCCTTCCGCCTCCGCCTCCCAAGTGCTCTGATTACTGGCCGGAGGGTAACTCATCTCTACCCGGCGCAAACTGGAATACAGAAGCTGGAGGTTCTCAGAGACTAGGAAACATGCAACTTTAAACTGCAACATGGTAACTTTGAGAAATGTGAGGGCCTTTGGGGGAAAGCAGAATACCGCTTCAGCCAGTCTTGAAAGGTTAGTGTAAGTTAGTTATCTCAAGGTGACCCGGTGATGTTTGCAAGGATACAGATCTGGAAGTGACTTCTCCAGCGAGACTGGAGGAGCTGGAGCTGCACTTAGCTGAGGCCACAGCAGGTAGGAGGTGAGTCACACCCCACAAGATGGAATTGAAGTGCTGCCGGGATCCCTTGGAACAACGGCATTGTAAGCATGGGAGCCTGGGGGTAAAACGAAGTGTGGGAGCCAGGTATGTTTGTGGAGTAGTAATGGTGGGCAGGGCCATGATGCCCGGAAATAACGCCCGGTAGGGGAGCTGGGAACACAGGAAAAGGAGCCCTACTGGGGGGAGTCAAGAGTCAAGGACTTTGTGAAGTCTCAGCAAGTAGCAGGCAGCTGGGGAGGGGGGGGGGGTTGGAGCAAGCTGGGCAAGAATGACTTACAATGGTTAACTACCGGGTCTCTGTGCAGAGCAGGAACTGGACCATCCCCTCAGGCAGCAATAGGTGACTGCTTTTGCTTTGGGGACAGGATGAGCAGTGGTTTGTGCTTCCCCTAGATTCACTACCAGCTCCCCAGCTGCCCAGCAGCGTCCTTGGGGGCCTGAGGGTTGGTTCTAAGGCGGGTGAGTCCTGCACCTCTATGCCAATCAGGGTACTGCGGGTGACCAGGAGGAGGGCATGCCATCTCCTCTGGCTCTCTGGAGCCTGCTCTGAGTAGTGCTGGGTAGTGCTCAGGGATGTGCTATGCCTTCCTGGAGGAAGCAGCAAACCCCACCCCCACCCAGGCTCCACCTGTCTATCCTGTACCCTGGGAGCCTCTCTGGGAGATCTGTGCTGCTGTCACACTAGTGTTGAAGGAAATGGTGTTCAAAGCCAGGTCCTGCCCCGAAGATCTGCTTTCCAGATCCTAGACTGACGGCCAGACTGAGGACCGTCGACCCAGGCCTTGCAGCTGTGAGCTCTAGCTGAGGTAGTGGGCAACCAGACTTGTTCCAAACGAGGAGCCGTGGACTAAGGAACTGAGATTGGAATGCTGCCTGGGTTTGGAGCCTTGTTGGGGACCATGAAGCAGCCTATTTGTCATCAAGACAGGGTTTCTCTGTGTAGCCCTGTCTGTCTTGGAACTCGCTCTGTAGACCAGGCTGGCCTCGAACTCACAGAGATCCACCTGCCTCTGCCTCCCGAGTGCTGGGATTAAAGGCGTGTGCCGCCACACCTGGCAGGCTATCACTTTTTGACTGTGAGCCTAAGCTGAAGAGATTGGGTGTAAACTGCAGTGGTTCTCTGGGGCCAGAGGAGGGAGTTGGTTTTACTGTCGTCATTTCCTGGACATCGTTTGAGACTTTCCTTTGTGTGTATGAGCGCATGTGCATGTATGGGAGCCCAAGGACACACTTGGGTGTGCTTCCTCCGGTGCTGTCCATTTTCTTGCTTTAATGTTTAGTGTGTGTGTGTGTGTGTGTGTGTGTGTGTGTGTGTGTGTGTGTGTGTGTATCCACCATTCTCGGTGACCAGGGTGAGAAAGCATGTGATTGTCATAGGTGGCCATTCCCTCATCTACCGCCTCCCATGGAAAGTGTGTCAGGATTTTTTTTTTTAAATTAGAGATTATAACTCTTGATAAACGAACAATGCAGAAGTCATCCCAGGTCCTGAACAGAACTGCATGAGGTGCTGTCTAGCGGCGTCTCCGTGGTACCCATCATAGAGTGGCAGGGCCTGATAGGGAAGGTGTTTGACTTGTGAATGTTTAGACTAAGAGTGAGCTCCCCACATAGAAAGGGGTTCATTGTCCATGGGGCTTGGGGAACCCCAGGCGTTTCCTTTCTTGGAGCTGAGTTGGGTGGGCAGGAGTAAACACGGGCTTCTACAGTGTGTATGTGTGGGGTTGCTTCTGAGCACCTGGGGCCTGCTTGTCACCACTCCTTACTGCCAGAACTCTTCCTCGTGCTCCCCACTTCACCTTCTTGCCTTGTGGAGCACCCTCTTTCCTGACTCTAGGTTAGCAAATACCCCTCATCCCTGTCCACAATACTGTCTCTGCCTTAGCTATGTGAGGAGTGACCTTGTTGCTTCTTCCCCTTGGGCATCTCTCTTGTCTGCTTCCTTCCCCCTTTCCCCTCAGGCTTAAGGAATGCTTACAGTAATGTGAGATGGAGTGAGATGTGACAGAGAAAAAGTGGCTGGTTGCATGCAGCTATCTTAGTGGGGGCACATCTGTCAGCATAGCTGGTCAGCGCTGGATGAGACTGTGGAGTGGACTCCCATTTCATGGTGTCCTGTAGACAGACAGACCTCTCTCCAGACATTTGAATTTTGTGTGTAGCCACTGCTCAGCAGCTGTTGGAGGGCCTCACACCAAGCCCTGTTCTGGTGGGTTAGAATGAGAGAACAAATCATTCATCGTGAGAGAGATCATTCTAGAGAGTTACCACTGTACCGCCCCCAAGACCACTAAATGTCGCAGAAATGCCAACTGCTGTCCCTCGGAGATTGGCTGGATCCACTGTTCCCCACCAAGGGGTGATCAGGCAACCCTGGTGTCCTGGGGTGCTCCATGAGCCAGCCCCCTTGGGGCAGAGTCCTTAGGGGAACAGTGTGCTCAGAGTTTCATAGAGCCAGCAGCTTGAGAAGTAGCACAGCCTCTCCCATGCTGCCCTGGATCAGGACTGCGTCAAGTGGTCTCTATAAAACACGGACAGGCCAGGCGGAGGTGGCGCACGCCTTTAATTCCAGCACTCGGGAGGCAGAGCGAGGCGGATTTCAGTGAGTTGGGGGCCAGCCTGGTCTACAGCGCGAGATCCAGGACAGGCACCAAAACTACATGGAGAAACTCTGTCTCGAAAAACAAAACAAACAAACAAACAAACAACAAAACCATGCACAGTGTGGCACTGGGGTGAAATGGGAGGAGTCAGCAGTGGTCTTGCCAGGATGGCCGGACAGATGGCCAGACAGCTGCTTCCCTTTGCCTTTCAGTTGTTCCATGTTGCCAGGAAGCTTCTGGGGCAGAGGATGTTCGACAGACTAATGAAGATAACCGTCTATGGCCATTTTGTGGCTGGCGAGGACCAGGAGTCTATCAGGCCTCTGATCCAGCACAACAAAGCCTTCGGTGTTGGCTCCATACTGGACTATGGATTGGAGGAAGACCTGAGCCCTGAGGAGGCAGAGCGCAAGGAGATGGAGTAAGGCCTGTCTTTCTGGTGTTATAAGGCCCAGCTGTAACCCTGAGGTGCACCAGGCTGTGGGGGCCTCAGCTAGGTGGTGGCCAAGACTTGGAGAGCCTTTGGTCTGATTGCCAGCAGCCCTCATGGGCTGTGCCTAGCTAGAGTTCTTCTTTCTTGCAGACCAGAGTGCTGTGCTTTTGTGAGCCTGTACCAGAAGAGGGCTGAGCGATAGATCTGCAAACTGGCCCTTGGCATGTCCAGCTCATCACATAGTACTGAGGCTATAGTTTTACATTTTGAGTGGTTGAAACTATCAGGACAAGAACTATATTTTGTGATACAAAACTAGTTAAAATTCAGATTGCCTTTGCAACTTGCAAGGGCAGAGTGGTGTAAGTGTGTGGCCTCTAAGGCTGAGACTTAGCCATTCACAGAAACATTTGGTGGTGCCCGGCTTCCTGCTCTGCTACAGTCTACAATCTCTCTTTCCAAGGATTCCCGACTCACTGACTGGACCTGCAGGTTCCAACTAGTCCTCAAATAGTTTCCTAATCTGCAGATGGCTGTGCCTGCAGGGTGTAGAGCTTTGCAGACTGGGCCTAGCCAGACACTCATGGTCAGTAGAACTGTAGCAGGAAGCAGTGTGGTGTGACAGGCAGCTTGGAGTATCCTGCTGGCACCAACTTGCCTCAGGGACTTTCCCCAGGCCATGAGTAGAAAGCACAGCTCACAGACTGCCCCCTTGGCAGCAGGACAGAGTGGCCTTATTCTGCCCCCGGGGTGGCAGCTGACTCTCTGGAGGCCTGTACCCTCCCTAACGGGCCCTTGCTTGGGTTTTGGGTCCTAGGTCTCTGGCTGCAGGGGTTCCACACGTGTGAAGCTCAGGATGGGCCTTGTCAGGCCTTTGACTCTACCCTGCTCCTCCCCAGGTGGCTAGCAGGAGGGGCTGGCGAAAGGCAGTCATGTGAGGCTGCTGGCCCAGAGAACAGAATGTCCAAGCCTGGCCTCAGCCTGGGAGCCCAGCCCCGGCTTAGTGATTGGCCATTCTGAAGGCGGGGTGACCCAGCCCCTGCATCCCCTGTGAACCTCAGGATTTGGCTGCAGGCCTTTACTAAGGCTGCTGGTGAATAACTAAATGGATTCCACGGCCTCAGCCTAGATAGAGTGAGCACTGAGTGCTCTCACCCAAGCGGCCTTGTTGTGAGATTGGGTGGCAGGCCCGCCCTCCCTGCCTGTCTGTGCATGTCCATTGGCTGCTCAGCTTGTCATGGCTGCTTGTCTCCGGGAGCTTTGCTTGGGCTCCGGGACATCAGAAATAGACCTTTCCTGACCTAACAGTGCCCACCCTCCAGTGCCAACAAGTGGTGGGGATGTGGGTCCAGCTCTGCTGCTGGTGTCTGTGCCTTCAAAGTACTAACAAGAGGGTGAAATGCCACTCTGACAGTGTTCTGAGTCTGTAACAGGGAGGCTGGCAATCTCCACATGCTGCCTCCCAGCAGGGCAAAGAGCTCACAGGGCCCACTGGTTGCACCTGACCAGAAGTGAGCAGCCCTACAGACCCAGAGATGAGGCCTGTCCCTAGCGAATGGAAAAAGGCACAGGAAGCGTGGAGACCAGACCATCTAAACTCTGGGCTGTGGGGCTGTTTAACCAACCTCCCATCAGGGGTCATTGAGCAGCCAACTCTCCTTCCTTGACAGCGATTCTGCTCGGGAATCCCTGCGCCTGCCTCCCTGCACTGATAGCCCTGGGACTTTTGTCTGGTTGACCTACACTGCTCTTAGGGAACCCATATCCTCCAGGGACCTTGGCTGTCTGTCTCTGAGGGAAGGTGACGCATGGGGACTGTCTGCCTCCTCATTACAGACTCAGAACACTGTTACAAATGGCATTTCACCCTCTTTCTTGTTACATCTTGTCAGCATGGGGTAGATGGAGCAGTAGCTGTCTGCCTAGCTTCTGTCCCCTGGGCTGTGGCCTTGTGGGCTGAGGGGCTTGTGGGGAGCCCCAGACACCCAAGGACACGGCCTCCCCCCCCCCCATAGTTTCTGGCTCAAAACATCTGAATAAGGGTCCTGGGACTTGAGAGGAGGGCCCAGGACAAGACTTCTTGGCACGTTGCTTGGTGGCCCAGATTTGCTCGAGTAGTGAGGTTCCTTGATGAAGCAGTGTTCTGCCCTGTGATGTGCCTCGGCACCCTGCCCTGTGGAGGACTTGATGTCCCTGAGTGTGATGGGGACTGGGGAGGTTTCCAATGACGTGATATTAAGGTCTCATTTACATCTTCTAAGAAAATTTCTGGTCGCTATTTGGAAAATAAGCCTAAGCGTCTTAGTAGAGACTGGGGCCATAGGGTGAGAGTAGCTGGGGTGTGTGGGACTCTATCTGGAGACCATAGATGTTAGGGGTGCAGGCCAGAGCAAGGGGCATTGTTGCTGGAACGGAGGAGCCCTTGTACAGGGTGGCCCCTGTTCCTCTCCTTGCCTGGCCTCATCAGTAAGGAAGGCTCTACCCACAGGCAGCCTGGGCATCCTCTCTCTGGCCCAGGTGGTCATGCCAGGCCTGAGGAAGGGCTGGGTTAACTCAAGTTGGTCTGTTTACTTGAGTCAGTCTTCCATCAGGTTCATGGTCTAGTCCAAGGCTCAGCTGCCTCCTGGTGACCTGACCTTTGCCTCCTCCTCTGTCCTGCAGGTCATGTACTTCTGAAGCAGAGAGAGACAGCAGTGGTGAGTTTAGGAACGGGTACTCTCCTCACGCCAGCGCACAGTCTGGTGGCCCAGGAGGCACCTGGGCTTCCGGCTTGGGCCAGCCTTTGGGCAGGAGTCAAAGCCAGAGACTGCATCCTGTGGACAGAGCTATGGTCCTGGCTCTGTACCCGACCCACCTGAGGGCTCCTAGTGAGATACAGGCTCCTGGTATTTTTAACAGTTCTAGGAAGGCTCAGTCACCTTGGCCTTCAGCAGGCCACCGTCCAAGCCTTTGCCATGGAGGCTCTACTTTCCTGGCCTGATCTGCTGCATCACGAGGTTTAGCCGGGGGACCCAAGTGGCAAAGGCATTCGGGCTGTCAGGAGGGCAGCTTCAGGCTGCTCAGCAAGGCCTGTTTGGAGCCCGTCTGGAGGGTTGCAGCGCTGGGATGTTGGCCTATGCTGGGATGGGCAGGACATTGAAGAGGAAGTTCTGAACCAGGATAGCATCTCTAAAAAGGCCATGTCTCTACCTTCCCAGGCACAAATAAGAGGGAGAAACAATATCAGGTCCACCCTGCCTTTGGAGACCACAGAGATGGGGTCATCTGTGCCCGCACCTACTTCTATGCCAACGAAGCCAAGTGTGACAACTACATGGAGCGTTTACTGCAAACCATCGAGGCCTCAGGTGGGGTCCCTGCTTCGCTAGCTGCTCGGCAGAGCCTTGTGGAGGAGGTCAGGGCTGCAGTGAAGGGTCCTGACAGCTCCTGGGGGACCCCCTGACAAGCCCATGTTCCTGTGCACGTTCCTGCCCCTGGGCCTGCACCTGCATATGGTGTCCTGACACTGAGTTCTGGAATCCGCACCCCTCAGGTTGAGGGTCAGATCTGGGAGCTGATGACCCAGCCTCTGTGACTGCAGCTCCTCCTTGTAAGAGGATTGGGGATGGGAAGGCCAGTGAAGTCATGGGGCCATCGAGCCCTCGGGCCCCAGGGGTCCTGCTCGTGTGGTAGCGGGGCCCCACACCTTTAAATGCATCGCACTCCACAGGGTGTAACACTGGTAAGCAGTTACCTCACGGCAGGGTGGCCTGTGTGATCATGGCACTCTGGCGTCTTGGCATTTTGGTGAGAGGCATCCACTTGTCCTCTGACTGTTCTCCCTGGGGTTCTGTGCAGTCCCTGTTCCACTTGGCATTTCTGTGCTCTGTGGCCCATACATGGATGGCCTACAGTACTGAAGGGTAAGGAAGAAACAGCCAAGGAGGTCGCCGGCAGTACAGATCCCTTGGGCTTCTTTGCCTGGTGTCTTCTTGCAGTTCCAAGGCTGTTTTGTTTCATCAGCCCTCTCCACCTCTGTAGCACTGTCCTTGGAGCAGCCATGGGCAAGGGCATTTGGGGGACTGGGTCTCACTATGGGTGGGAGCTGGCTACAGGGCTGGTTTTAAAGGCCAGGGAACTGCAAGGTGTACTTGGTCCCTCTGACTCAGTCATCCGTCTCCCTGGAGACACTCAGGGTTCTTCCTTTGCTTCTGACAGGTGGAGCCAGTGACGGTGGTTTCTCGGCCATTAAGCTCACTGCACTGGGAAGACCGCAGTTTCTGGTAAGTGGTGGCACATTGGATCTGCAGAGGCTTTGAGACCTGGGGCTGCTAGGTGCACGGAGAGGCTCAGATTGGTAGCTGCGATCTGGGGCCACAGAGGTGGCCCCAGGACTGGATGGAGGAGCTGGGCACTTGCTGCAATGGGGCTCACACCTGCACTGGCAGCTGCAGTTCTCAGATGTGCTGACCAGGTGGAGACGGTTCTTTCATCAAGTGGCTGCAGAACAGGGACAGTCTGGGCGTGCTGCTGTAGACACGAAGCTGGAGGTGGTGGTGCTCCAGGTGAGCAGCCCTTCCCCTTCCCCTGGAACTGTGCAGTGGTCTAAGGTGGGGTCTTGGAGATGTTTGGAGGTGTAGCCGGGGCAGTAGCGGGGAAAATGGGGGAACAGTGCTGTGGTAGGAACTCTGGACGGCTCCACTGTCGACAAAGTATATGGCTATGGGGGTAGGGAGTTGGCTCAGCAGATAGCTGATGTGGGAAACGGCAAAGATGGAAAAGGTACCACAGCCACCAGGAACAGAAATGACCCTGAAATGAGTCCTGTTATCAGAGATGATGTGACACTCTCAGAGTCGTGGTGGGGATGGGTGTTAATGGACTGCGAGAGACGCCAACTGACTCTGCCTTCTCCATTCTCAAGGAAAGCATCGCAAAGATGGGCATCGCGTCCAGGGCTGAGATCAAGGGGTGGTTCACACCAGAGACGCTGGGAGTGTCTGGGTAAGAGCTGACATCCACCCCGGTACAGTCATGGTCTCAGCCGAGCCCCAGTGGCTTCTATTCCTGGTCACCTTCCAGGAAAGGATGAGCCATGGGAATGACAGTGTCAGGGGTCCTACTGACAGGAACTGATAGTGAGCTGGGAGTCCTGGGGGACAGGCAGCATGGGCACAAGGCTCTTAGAAAACAACCCTGGTCCCAGAGCATCTTCCTAAGAGCCACACTGGCGGGTGAAGTCAGCACCTCATGTCCCATCCCTAGGGACAGAGGCTGGGACTAATGTCACCAGGAGTCCCAAGTCAAGTCAGAATGCTGGCTTGAGGTAGAGCTACTGGCTCTCAGGTGCCCTTGGCTAGCCCTGCCCATTGGCATCTCCAGCCCCCTGAAGTGACATCTGCATCCTGCCTAGCCTTACACTGTTGGCTCTTAAGCCTGACCTGGCTGTGGAATTCTCTGTATACTTTGTGTTTTTACTGATACTGACACATTGGAAAAATGGTCATGATTTGGTTTTAATTTTTTTTTAAATCGAGAGAAGTATTTAGTCTTTAAAATCAAACACTGGGGTGGGCTTTGTGAAGGCTGAGTTTGGAAGTAGTCATTTGAGGAATGGGCTGGTGTGTGTCAGACCCCCAAACAACCCTAGTACTTGGGAGTATAGCCAGGTGGTTGGACCCAGAATTTCTGGCTGCTTGCTCTGCTGATGTACCTCATCCCTCAGCACTGTGGACTTGCTGAACTGGAACAGCCTCATTGACAGCAGGACCCAGCTCTCCAGGCACCTGGTGGTCCCCAATGTGCAGGTATCCCCCAGTTCCATGTGTCTGCCCACCCAGGGGACTCACTGTGATTGAGGTGCCATTCTTTCTCACCCTACCACAAAGACAAACCCAGGGTCCACAGTGCTCAGTGGACCTCTACACACAAGGAGAGGATGGATGTCTTGAGAAGGTCTTCCCCAGCCCACCTAGTCTTGTGTGTTGGGTCACCACAAGTCTTTAGGGCTGAACAGGGTCCAGCTGGGTAGCTCTCATCTGGGGTCTCCTAGTCACTTGTACTCAGAGGGTGGCAGGCAGGGACAGGTCATGGAGGTACCCTGCACACGTGTGGAAGGTGGTGCTGACCGCCACCTGGGCTTTCTTCCAAACATGGTGGCTGGGTTCCCAGAGTGAGTGTCCCCTGAGATGAAGGCCAGGCAGAAGCTGCATTGACTTTTGCAACCTGGCCTTAGAAGTCACGCCAAGTTCAGCTTGGCAAAGTAAGTTGCTAGTGTGGCCTGAATTCAGGGGGAAAGTGTTGTGTGGAATACCCCTGCTCTGGGTTCTGAAGGAGGAACGGCAGTAGCAGCCAAGGGACCTGCGGTTGTTTCTTCTGTTGTGTTCCCAGCCCCTGAGACTGAGGGTCAACCCCAAACTTTGAGCCACTGTCCTGGAACCTCAGGGTGCAGCGTGTTCATGACGTCTCCGCTCCAAGGTCACCGACAGACTTTGGCACATGCTGTTTGTGCTCAGTGTGCTGCTGGGATCAGTGAACGGATGGCTTATTAGCATTGCAGGAGCATCCTGGGCTGGGGCTGCAGGAGGAGGGGCAGACCTAGAGTTTCTGGTGCATCCTGCCAGTTCTCACCAGTCCACCAATGACCTGTTCGGCTCCTTGAAAGCCACATTTTGGTCCCAGGCGGCAAGTTAGTAGTAACCCATAGCCAATGGCTCCTCCTCTCGAGACTTTTCTATCCCCATGGAGCCTTCTGGTTGACTGGGGTCAAGGTTCTCTTCCTCTGCCTTTTTTTTGCATGGTTCCCTACTGATCTCAGGATTGAAGGGAGCCATAGAAATAAACTCCTGGGGATACAGGTCTAGGCCTGGTGCGGCTTACACAGGCACAGCTTTCCTCACATAGGACAGTGAGTGGGCTGGCTCTCAGTTTGGGCCATTTTGTCATTGTATCTAACTGGTTTAAGGCAAGGTACTGAGAGGTACTCTGGTCCCCGACAGGGCAGGAGGGTGGGCAGAAGACAGCATTGCTCCAATGTGACTCGCCTCAGGTGGAGCATTGTGGCCCACAGTGGCCTGACTTCTGCTGTAACTCTCAGACAGGCCAGCTAGAGCCTCTGCTGTCACGTTTCACCGAGGAGGAGGAGCAGCAGATGAAGAGGATGCTGCAGAGGATGGACGTGCTGGCCAAGGTGTGAGCAGCTGTGTGTGTGTGTGTGTGTGTGTGTGTGTGTGTGTGTGTGTAGGATGGACGTGCTGGCCAAGGTGTGAGCAGCTGTGTGTGTGGTGGGGAGGATGGACGTGCTGGCCAAGGTGTGAGCAGCTGTCTGTGTGGTGGGGAGGATGGATGTGCTGGCCAAGGTGTGAGCAGCTGTGTGTGTGTGTGTGTGTGTGTGTGTGTGTGTGGTGGTGGGGAGGATGGATGTGCTGGCCAAGGTGTGATCAATTCCCTGTGTGTGTATGGGAGGGAGCGTAGGGGAGGATGGGGACGATGGATGTGCTGGCCAAGGTGTGAGCAGCCCTACCAGTGTGTGTGTGTGGTAGTGGTGGGGGATACAGAGCATTAGGGGCCCCAGCACCCGAGCAGAGGGAAGGCATCACCAACCTTCAACCATAGATTCTTCCTCCCTATGTGCCTCTCAGAAAGCCAGAGATTCAGGCGTGCGGCTAATGATAGATGCTGAGCAGAGCTACTTCCAGCCGGCCATCAGCCGCCTGACCCTGGAGATGCAGCGCAGGTTCAATGTGGATAAGCCGCTCATCTTCAACACATTCCAGTGCTACCTCAAGGTACAGCCATTCGCCTCCTGCCTCCTAGCTCCCTGCCTGTTTCCAGTGTCTGACTGCGGTGCTGAGACCCTCTCAGGTGGTGCGACCCACCACCTCGCAGGGATCTGCCTTTCTATGGCGCCATGCAGTATCTGATTGGCCCTGCTTTGTGCAGAGGCCAGAGCAGCAGAGGTAAAGGAATGCGCAGGCTGCTAACCCTAGACTGAGTTCAGCTGTGTAGGAAACAGGCCCTGCCCAGTGGCCACACCCAGGCTTGCAGGAGAGGTTGGGTTGGTGCCAGTTGCAAAGGAGGAAACAAGACTACCTGGGACCCTGTCCAGGACCCAGTCAAGAGTGTACGTGTGGTCTGGCAAGATGACTCAATGAAAACGTTTGCTATGCAAGCCTGCCAGCCTGAGTTTGAACCCTAGATCCATGGTGAATGGAGAGAGCCAGTTTCTAAGTTTCCCTTGATTTCCACATGTGCATGACAGTGCCCTGCAGACCACCTTCCCACAGTACTAACACAAAATGCAAACAAAAGTGCATGAGGACAGAGGACAAGGATGTTCCTGGGCTCCTTGGAAGACTCATAGCTGACTGCCATTATTAGCACAGGATCCTCTTAAGAATCTGAAAAAATCACCAGACTCCCCTGGAAGATTGACAGGGCTGAAGTAGATCTGGGAGCCCAGAAAAACCCCAAGTCGAGCCTGGCAGCCTGAGGTTCCTAAGTTGCTGGGCACCAAGAGGACATAGTGTATGTGGGGGCAGTCCCAGACAGGTGGCAATTTGCTCCTAACTGGCCAAGGTGACTCTGAAATACACGGTAACTCCAGGCATCTGGGTTGGCACCCACAAGAGCCATCTCAGGCTACACAGAGGAGGCTTAGATGGCCCCACTGTCCATCACCTTTCCTTGGGGTTGGAGGTTGGAGGCCCAGCTTCATCCACATCTGTCTCCCAGATGCTTTGAGGGGTGCGTCCCTCAGGTAACCCCTGGCTGGCCTGGGCGCTTTAAGCTGAGTCACACATGAAGCAGGCAGTCCCAGTGCTGAGTGGGGCTCCCTGTGACTTTTGAGCTTGGCCTTGCAGGATGCCTATGACAATGTGACCATGGATATGGAACTGGCTCGCCGTGAGGGCTGGTGTTTTGGGGCCAAGCTGGTACGCGGTGCATACATGGCCCAAGAGCGTGCCAGGGCTGTGGAGATCGGCTATGAGGACCCCGTCAACCCTACATATGAGGCCACCAATGCCATGTACCACAGGTGAGAGGGCCTTCTGTGCCTTCTTGGAACGATGCAAGAGAACCTTGGCCCCGAGTGTGATGGTCCCATTCAGGCAGAGCCAGTTTCCGGAGGGCAAAGGTGCTATTTCTGCTACTGTAACCATTTTTCCAGAACATCAGATTTTTCCTCTTTTGAATATGGATAAGTAAGTACTGGCCTCTGTGCCTCCAGTTGGCTTCTGCTGACACTTGAAACAACTGATACAGCTCATGTAGCAGGGTGCTTGCCTAACATGCCTGAAGCCCTGGGTTTGAACCCCAGCACCACATAAACCAGGCCTGATTGATTGTGGACACCTTTAATCCCAGCACTTGGGAGGAGGAGGAGGAGGCAGGAAGATCAGTAGTTCAAAGTCATGCTTGAATGAGAGAGGGGAGGGGGTAAGGAGAAAGAGATCCATCCTAGGTGCCTGGCTTGCCCCACGTGGCAGGCTCCACCTGTCAGCTTTTCAGCTCAGCATGGCAGTCAGGGGCGGTGGCACACCCGTTCTTTCTGCCGGTTCTGACTGGGGTCTCTTGTGCAGTTGTTCTGGACGTTATGAAGAATGATCTAGGCTAGCTGTGCCTTCAGTTCTGGATGGGTTTATTAAGTGTACAGCAAGCAAAAGTAAAAGGATTAACGGAGAGAAGCAGCAGATAGTGAACATTACCGAGTCATGGGCCCATAAGGTCAAGCAGACAGCTGGAGTGTCGGGGTAGCCCCACCCAGACAGACAGTCATGCCGGAGCTCCTGATGGGGAGTCCGGGACAGCTGTCTGCTCCGCAGGACCAGCTTTTTGCCTTTCCTACTGGAAACATTTTGTGAGATAAACAATGTCAACTTTTGGATTTTTGACATCTAGCTGTTAAAGATGTCCCCACTGCTCGTCGCTCTCATGGTGACAGAACCAAGGGGCTAGCCTGACGTAATGGGTGTGGGTGAGTGTGGACTTCAGACAGAATACGCTGTGATCTGGAGTGTGGGGGCAACCCCACTTCTAGGGCCAGCGTCTCAAGGAACTCAAACAGCACGTGACCGCTTACCCACATAACCTATACTGCCGGTGCATGCAGTCCAGCTTCACGTGAAGCCCCTCCCCCAGGCTCTGCTTGCTTATTGCAAACCTTGGGTTCCAGCTCCTTCCTGTTCCATTTCAAGAGTCTGCTGCACATCCAGGCAGGGCCACATGCCAATGTTTACGCTGCACACGCTGCCCTCTGCCCCTTGCCTCTTAATGACTCCATCTCCTATTTCAGCACAGACGCCAGGACAGGACACCCAAGGCTATGTTCAGGCCCATGGCCTTTTCTGGGTATCGTACTGGACTCATTGACCATCCTGCCCTCCTGCTGTAAGCACGTGCAGTCATAGGGCACAGCTGGGGGATGTTCCTAGAAACTGACCTCTGGTCAGAGAGCACGTGTCTGGTGCTCAGGGATACCCACCCTACCTGAGGCCTCCACGAGTGTGCTATAGGGCCCTGCCCAGAAGCCAAGCCACAGTTCAGCCCTGGTAGGATCCTATCAGTCCTTCCTTTTCAGAGCACTACTGCTGCGGAGATGTGAACTAATGATTCCCGATAGAACACCCAGGACGGATTGGTACCATCCAAATCTAGTGTAGTTAACCGATGGAATATATGGGCGTTACATGATGGGGGCGACTCACGCAGTGGCATCAGTGAAAAGCTCACCCCAGCAGAGGGGACAGTTCAATAGAAGCTGCATCCCTGGAGCTCCCTAACCGCCCTGCAGGCAGTTCCACGGAGTCTCTGCCCCAGCAGTTGCTTACCTTACCGCTTTTATGCTTTTCTATCTGTGGGAGTGGCTTGTCAATCTAACGTCTGGGTTTCCTACACTGAGCAGTGAGTTCCTATGCAGATGTCCTTATCTTCTTGAACCTTAGGAGCCTCCCTCCTTCCAGGCAGGAAGGTTTCACAATCACCACCTAGGGAGGCCCTCCTTTCTGAGGCTCTGGCCCTGGCCACAGCTGCAACCATGGCCTGCAGAGCCACGAGGGGTTCAGGGGGTGGTTGGCCTGGAGCCAAGCTTAGGTGGGGCCGTCCCTGTCCCAGGTGCCTGAACTACGTCCTGGAGGAGCTGAAGCGCAGCCCCAGGGCAGAGGTGATGGTGGCTTCCCACAATGAAGACACAGTACGCTTCACACTCCGTAGGTGGGTTCTGCCAGCTGGACTTAGGGGCTTCTCGGTGGCTTGTGGGTGGCAGGTGGTACCGGGCTGAGGGAACACACGCGACCTGTTGAGTGTGCCGAGTGTCTGGGGGGTGGTAACGTGTGGAATGAGCGGACACAGATGAAGCCTATAGATGCCGATAGGCACCAGGCTTGTCCGTCATTCTTGACCTTTCCCTCTACGAGGTTCCTACTCTAGTTTTTGAAACACCAATTATCAAGTTCAAAAATAAATTTTGTTAGGTGACAAAAAAATGGCTAAGAGACAGATCCAGGGGTAGGTCCCAGGGCCCTGGGAAGCCTTGCCAAGTGTGGCCTTCCTGTTTACCAAGTTTCCTGTAGCATTTTAAACTGCATTGGAATTTAATGTAATCTTTTTTTCTCTTTGAATACTTATCCCAAGGAGTGCAACTTTGGTAGAGTTCTAACAAGTCAAATACAGAAATAAGTAAAGTCTTGGAGAGTCTAGTACATTTCCTGTAATTACCAGGGCCCCAATAACCCCCATTCCCCATCTCCATGTTTCTGGATTTGGATGCATAAAATCTGGTAGACCCTGTACAGTGGTCTTGCTGAGTCAGCCCAGGAATCAGGCTCAGGCTCCACGGCACAGTGGGCTAGCCTACACCCGGGCCGGGCCACCCTGTGGGGCTTCCTAAAGGAGCAATGAAGCTGAAAGGCTGGGCTGGGCAGTGGGTCGGGGAGACTCCTACCTGCCAGCTCTAACGTCATCTGGGGGCCTTGTATGCAGTCTGCTCAGGATGGTGCTTCTCACAGCCTGACATCACAAAGCCCCTCAGCTGTCCGGAGATAGCGGTGAGGGAGAGGTCAGCAGGCCTCTGCACACACTCCACGGCCACCTAAGATGTGGACAGTGGAGCCTGGTTTGGGGAGAAAGACCTGGGAGAGCAGTCCCCTGCAGAGCTCTGCCATGCTCCAGCCAGCCTGGGACAGGGTCAGGACTGAGATGATGTGAACCAACTCAGTGTGAGGGGAAGGGATGGAAATCCCAGACCTTGCCATGAATAGGTGCGGGGAGACCCAGGGTCCTATGTCCTGAGGTGGGGCCCTGAGTTCAGGAATGTGCTCAATGTGCTGCCTGGAGCTAGGAAGCTGGAGATGAGATGAGGTAGTTATCACCGTGCAGACATTTAAACTAGGAATATGCAGTCAGATCCTGCGGAGACAACTGCCCCACCTTCCAGTCGAGCACAAGTGACTTCCCAGGGCTTGACGTGTGAGCATGAGGACTGTGGCTTGATTCACAGAGCCCATGTAAGAAAGCCGGGTGTGGGGTAAGAACTTGTAACCTCAGCACTGGGAGCCAGACACAGGAGGAACAGTCAAAGTGGTGAGCCCTGGGATGATGAGACTGTCTCAAAAATCAATGGATGGCTCCTGAGGAACATTACCCAAGTGGTCCTCTAGTCACATGCATGTACACGCATGAACACTAAGCACACGTACATGTAATGCAATGTAATCCATAGTCATAACTGGATTTTCTAGTAGGCAAGTTAAAAATGATTTTATTTTTTGAGTCAACATGTTGATAGCATGTGATAGCCGTAGTACATCTCTGCTTTCCATTCAGACCAAAGGAGAGCTGTGCACCCAGCAGGGGAGAATGAAGTGCCAGTCACTAGAGCGGGGAAGGCTCAAAGCACTACAGGGGGCACTGGAGGTGGAGAAGGGGTGTCGGAGGTGGGTGGGTGGGGTGGGATGGCTCTCCCTGTGGGAAAGACCTAGATAGGTAGAGCAGAGCCCACATCCCTGCCCCAGCCCACTGGAGACAGGCTAGAATGTCGGTGAAGAGGGGCTCAGAGCTACATCAGGGTGCCTGTGTCCTGGGGTGGGTCCTCACCAGCATGGCCCCCTTCACAGGATGGAGGAGTTAGGCCTGCATCCTGATGATGGCCAGGTGAGCTTCGGACAGCTGCTGGGGATGTGCGACCAAATTAGCTTCCCACTAGGTGAGCTGGGTTGTCCTGGGTGTGTGCAGGGGGGTGGGAGGCATCGTGAGCGTGGGCGTTCATAGCTGTGTGTGTGCAGGCCAGGCAGGATTTCCCGTGTACAAGTATGTACCCTATGGTCCCGTGATGGAGGTGCTGCCCTACCTGTCCCGCCGTGCCCTGGAGAACAGCAGCATCATGAAAGGCGCCCAGCGAGAGAGGCAGCTGCTGTGGCAGGAACTCCGCAGGCGGCTGCGCACTGGCCACCTCTTCCACCACCCGGCCTAGTCACTGCAGGAACCATGCCCACACCTCCGCCACTCAACCTGTTAGCTCTGGGGCCTCAGGCAGGGCACGGCTTTGGGTGGGCTGGGATTCCTTAGCCTAACCTACCCCAACAGGGTTCACCTTCTATCCAAGTCTTTGAGGTGCTGAGGTGGGGGCTGCCCCCGGGACATCCTGCACCTCCAGGAGCAGACACTCAGGTATGGGGTTGGCCAGAGCCACTGGGAGCCGCCCCACTATTCTGAGTGGGCACTGATCACCTCCGCAGGCCACAGAGCCCCAGTCCAGAATACCTGCCAGGGTCTAACCCATCTTCCAAGACCCCGCGGTGGGTGGAGAGCAGAAGCCTGTTTAGTCAATAAATCATGCTGTAACTGAGAACATTGCCTTCCGTTAGTGACTGCACATGAAGTCAGCTCTGAGCAGCAGAGGGGCTGGCCTGGACGGAACATTTCTTACCTGTAGTTCCAGAGGCCACTCTAATCCAGACACTGGGGACACCCGACCTCCTGCATTCCAGGCTGTGGATGAATGTAGGCAGCACACAGAGGCCGAGGCCCAGCTCCCCTCTCCTCCTGTCCCTCTGCCCTTCACTCCAGAAACTCAAGCCCTAGCTGGCTCTGTGGCAGGTCCCCCACCTCCTGCTAAAGCTCTCCAGTTTCACGCAGCAGCTTGGAGGTGGGTTCTTGACAGTGAAAGGCATAAGGGCTTGACTGGGTATCTCAGAAGGCCACTGCCCATGGTCTCTGCCTCTTTGCTGGCTCCAGCATGGCCAGAGCCACTAGGAGAGGATCCTAGCTAGCGTGGGCACAAAGCATGTGCTGGAGTCTTTATTTTTTTAGGCCACACACGACTTGGGCTCCGGAGCTTCTACCCAGAGCTGGGGCCACACCAGAACAAGCAAAAGCCAAGCCTGGAGGGAATGTGGGTATGCCCAGAGGGGAAGGCTCAACATTCAGTCATGGGACCTTCTCGCGATACCATTCCTGTTGCTTGGACCCCTCCTCCAAATCTGGACTGAGGACAGCTGCAGGTGCAGCCAGCATCTAACCAGCGTCTCCTCACCAAGACAGACCTGTTGACAGCTGGCAGCGTCCTGGCAACTGTGACAAGGCAGTGCTGCCAGCTGTCCCAGGCAGTGGAGGACAGCAGGGCCCTCCTGGTCACAGGGCTGCCTTCCCCACCTGGCAGTCCCTCTGCTGCAGCTTCCTGATGAGTTCCAACAGGTTCATCTGCAGCGTCAGCTCCTGGGATGTAAGAGAGGCCCTGTAAGGGCCAACCCGACACCCCATGCCCTTTCGTCTAGGCCTGAGATATACAAGGGCCTAGAAGACGTCAGGCAGTAAGGCTAAGGGGAAGGTGGCTATGGCCAGGCAGAGGGAGAATCTGGCCCTTGGCACCTAGGGCAGCAGTCTCTGACTGGCTTCCTTAGAGTGGCCACGGGAGGCTAGCATGCAGGAGGTAGGTGGAAGCCTCTGCAAGGCTGGACAGGTGGGCATTACCTCCACGCCCTTCCCAGGGCCTTCCACCTCACCTCTGCCCACCAGTAACTAAGCTTCATGAAGAACCAATGTGCCAAGACTCCAGGGACTTGGTGTATTAACATATGCCTGTATTCCCATGCTTAGAAGCCAGGGCAGGAGGACTTCAGGTTCAAGGCCAGCGTGAGCAGTACAGCAGACCTTGTCCCCCAAAAGTGTAAATAAATACAAACAAAACAAGCAATACACCAACAAAACAAGCTCCAGGTAGAACCGAACCTTCAGGGGCCAGGGACACAGGCTTCAGTAGGGCCGGCCTAGGTGCTGACCTGAGGATTCGTGGTCACGTAGAAACCAGCTACCCCTGCCTTCTCCAGTGTGCTCTGCTGGTCAGCAACCTTCCGGTCCAGTTCCAGGACAATCTTGCGGTCCATGGCCTGCTGCTCCTCCCGGATTCGATGCTCCATGGCCTGCCATGTCTTGAGTGAGGGTGGCTCCTGCTAGGGCTTCCGCCCAGGGATGCCTCAAACATCCCTGCCTGCTCCTTCTTCCTGGCTACCCTGCCCACCCAAGGTGGTTCTGGTTCCAGGGCCACGGCATCCTTGCTTGTGGCTCAGCAGAGGGGCTCCATAAGGCTACCCAACAGTCCCAGCCCCTTGGGGCCACCACTCTAACGCCATGGCCTGTTGGCCTGTGGGTCTACAGCTGACCCCAGATCCTCCCCGACTGCTCTGGCCATCCAGCCACTGCACTTCAGCACCCTGACTCAGTGACTGCTTATGTAGGCTCCAGTCCACAGAGATGCTTGTTGGGAGGAACAGGAGTGACAGATGGGCTGGGACTCCTCTCAGCTAGGGTATCTCAGTCCCCATGGGGAGAAGCCATGAGCTGGACCTCACCAAGCCTCCAGCAAGCCATGAGCTCCGCTCCTGAACCCCCCTCCGCCCCTCCACGGAGCCAGGCCCAGCTCTCCCGCCCCAGCTCCTACCTCCAGCTCGCACTGCTGAGCTGTCTGGAGAACTGGCAAGTTGTGGGGCCGGCAGGTCTGCTGGGCTTCCAGATGCTTCTGCCTCAGAGCCTGCCTGAGCACTAGGAGGGAAAGAGAGTTGTCAGCAAGAGAGGTGGTGGGAAGAGGGGGCAGGGTTAGAGGCCTAGTCTAAGAAGTCCTTCGCCTCCAGGGTGCTAAGAGAGGGCTGCAGGTTAGGCAGGGATGGCAATGACCTCAGAGCTCAGTACACCCAGGGCAGGGACAGGAGGCACACAGGTGCCTGAGGCAGCCAGTCGCTGGATTCAGGCGGCACAGTTCTAGCTGTGCTGTCCTCAACACCATCCACAGGACATCACCCAAGGACACCTACGGAAGTACTAAAGAGCCAGAAAGAAGCCCATAAGAGAAGGAAGGGGCTCTGTCTGCCAGTGGTGCTGCTGGGTCAAATCAAGCTTGGTGCTGCCCTATAGGTGAGCAGAGCAGCCACTGCCCAGCAGCCAGCAGAGGTGAAGGGTGTGCACAGGCTCATACTGTGAGCCAGCAGGGTCCTGCACTGGAAGTCTGTTGTTTTACCCTCTACCAGCAGGCAAAGTACCTGGTCCCTGATCAACTGTGCCACACGTATGGACATGTACAAACTACATGCCCTGATGGGAACAGTGACAGACAGACATGGAATTGCCATCACAAAGTGGAACGTACCACACCAGTCTGCACATAAAATGGGAGTGTGGCTGGCTGGCCCTGAGAAAACTCAAAACCTAACACTCCTACTCCTAGAGGAGATTCACAGGACAGCTCTCTTCAGGGAGGCGCCTTGAGTCTGAGCCTCTACAGTGCCCTCGTTCTGTACGTTTTGTACGTATTTCAATGACATCGTTGTTGTTTGAAAATGAGGGGCACCTCAATATAAGTACCAACACAAGGACAGGAAAGAGGCCGCCTGATTATCTGGTTGCAGCGAACAAGAGGTAGACACACGGCTTGTGGCAACGGGCACGTGCATGACACGTCCCTCAGTCACTCAGCCAACACTGCTACAAGTCCCAGGCCAATCCCCAGAGTCCATTCTGGCCACTCGCTCAGGAGGGGCCTGGGCATGGTAATGACCAAGGGAATCAAGGTGCCCATCCCATCACCACCTTCTGGATCTGGCTGAAGGCCGCGGAGGCTCCCACTGCCAGGTGCACCTGTGCCTGGGCCAAGCCTTCTGAAAGACAAATGGCGAAGGCCTGAGGCAGGTACCAAAACATTCCAGATAAAGGGGCTCCGCAGAGTAATGGCCAATTCCAGATCAAGTCGGGGGAGAACAATTAAAAGTAAGAGTGGAGGTCTTTCCTTTCTGGTACCAGAAGGAAAGTGCTGGAAGAATGATGGATGTAAGAGAAGGAGCCAGGCAAAGCCTCCTACTGGTCACACAAGGCAGTCAGGACACTGAAAACAGTGAGCAAAGCAGGGCCTGGCCCAGACTTGGCATCCCAGCACTGGAGACGCTGAGGCAGGAGGACTGCCAATTCTAGACTACACTGTCTTAGTAAACCAAGAAAGCAAAGAAAATAATGAACTGAGTCATGTACTTATGAACTAGATACACCATATACCTCTATCAAAACATTAACAAAAAGACACAGCCACTCCAACATTTGGTGAAGAAATAAAACTCTTGGAAAACTGAAGAGACTTCTAAATCATTCTGAGGCAAGCATTATCTTCATACCCACAAAAATATTACAAAAAAATTGGAAAGGTTGTTGTCTATCAGGAATGAGGCAAAACGCCTAAGATTCTCATGAATCAAATTCAACAGACCAAGATGGGAAGTGACTCAGTCAATAAATGAGCCCCCATGTCAAGAGCTGGGCACAGCAGCGTGCTCTGTAGGCTCAGCACTGGGGAGGCAGGGACAGGCTGCTCCCTATAGTTCAATGGCCAGCCACAGGATCAAATCTGTGAGCTCCAGGTTTGGTGTAAAAAAATAAGGCGGCGAGAAACAGAGGAAGACATTTGTTGCTGTGTGGTTAGTTCCAAGACAGGGTTTCTCTGTGTAGCTTTGTGCCTTTCCTGGAACTCACTCTGTAGCCCAGGCTGGCCTCGAACTTACAGAGATCCACCTGCCTCTGCCTCCTGAGTGCTGGGATCAAAGGCGTGCACCACTACCCGGCTTTACTTTTATGTCAATTTGACACAAGCTAAAGTCATCTGAGAGAAGGAAGCCTTGATTAAGACAATGTCTTCATAGGACTGGGCTGTGGACAAGCCTGTAGGGCATTTTCTTAATTGGTGATTGATGGGGGAGGGAGAACCCCATTGTGGATGGTGCCATCTCTGGTGCCACCAGAACCTGGTGGTTCTGGGTTCTGTAAGAAAGCAGACCAAACAACCCATGAGGAGCAAGCCAATAAGCAGCACCCCTCCATGGCCTCTGCATCTGCTCCTGTCCCCAAGACCTGCCCTGACTTCCTTCGATGATGAACAGTGATGCTTAAGTGTAAGACAAACCCTTTCCTCAAGTGGCTTTTGGTCCTGGTGTTTCATCACAGCAATAGTAACCCTACCTGGGACATCATGCCTACCTCTGGCCTCCACATGCATGAGCACACATATACGTGGACACACCCACATGAACACTACACACAGACCTACACACAATTTAAAAAACAACATACAGAAAAGAAAAATACATCATGGCTATACAGAACGGATTTCCAGGATGCAGTTCATGTCAGGAATTTAGAAAAATCATTGTCACTCACTGTAGTAACAGAAAAGCCACCTGATCATCTCCATAGGAACTGCAAAGGTTTTAACAAAATGCAACACACATTTCTTTTTCTTTTTTTTTTTTTTCTTTTTCTTTTTTTTTTTGGTTTTTCGAGACAGGGTTTCTCTGTGTAGCTTTGTGCCTTTCCTGGAACTCACTTGGTAGCACAGGCTGGCCTCGAACTCACAGAGATCCGCCTGCCTCTGCCTCCCGAGTGCTGGGATTAAAGGCGTGCACCACCACCGCCGCCCGCAACACACATTTCTAATGGGGGAACTCCTGTCTGGCAGCACACAGACACGACCTGTCCCAGAAAGGCTGGGAATGTTTGCATGTAAATGTAACTCAATACAGAAAACTTGATTAGCATGTTGAGAGGCCCTGGGTTCAGTCCTCAGTATCAAAATCCAAAGTAATAACAAAGCCCAAAGATCTAGAGCGAAGTATTAGTGGAGAGCACGGGGACACTGTCACACTAGGCCTTCATCTTTCCTACACTGTGTGAACCGAGTCAAGCTCGGATCAAATAAAATGGGAGGGAGACCTGAAGGTACAACGGGAGCAGCCTAGTATAATTTATAGGAAGGAGCTACGAATAACCGGCTGCTATCTAACCGGTACCACAGACCTGTCAACAGACCTACAAGCAGCAAGGCCCATCCTGTCTAGGAGAATGCGGGGACCTGGGGACCCAAGTAAGAAGTTTCTGAGCAGCGGGCTAAAAGGGCAAGCATAGACGGGCTCTGCACCACCCAATGCTTCTGCGACCAGAGACGCCCTGGGAAGGTCCCTCCCACACACACACCTCGGTGTTCGTTCTGCAGTCGCAGTCGCTGGTTATACAGGCTCTTCTCGGTGAGGTGCTGGATCTCCAGAAGCCCCTGCACGATCTCGAACACAGTGCCATCGAGCAGTGCCAGGGCCAAGTCGCTGAGCGTGGTGTAAGACAGGCGCTGCTGAAAGGAGCTGCGGGCAGACCGCCGGGTGAGCGCGGCGCCCGCCCCCGCTCCGGCCCCTAACCCGGACCCCCGCCCCCGCTCCGGCCCCTAACCCGGACCCCCGCCCCCGCTCCGGCCCCTAACCCGGACCCCCGCCCCCGCTCCGGCCCCTAACCCGGACCCCCGCCCCCGCTCCGGCCCCTAACCCGGACCCCCGCCTACGCTCCGACCCCCAACCCGGACCCCGGCTCCTGCTCCGGCTCACGGCCCCTAACCCTCCGTCCCCGCCTCCCACCCCGGTCCCCTCCTCCCGGCCCCCGTTCCCCGCCCCCCCGCCCACCTCCCTTCGGTCCCCGGCCTCCGCTCCCCGGCCCCCGATCCCCCCAGCCTCCGCTCCCCGGCCCCCGCCCCCCGGGCTCCCCCCTCGGCCTCCGCTCCCCGTTCCCCGCCCCCCGCCCACCTCCCTTCGGTCCCCGGCCTCCGCTCCCCGGTCCCCGATAACCCCAGCCGCCCGGCCCCTGGTCCACGCCCCCCGCCCCTGGCCGACGGCCCCCGGCCCGGCCCCGAACCTGGGCAGTTCCTTGACCAGGCTCTGCAGCGCTGACAGCAGCTGGTAGTGCCGCTCCTGCTGCCGGGCCCGGTCCGCAGCCTCGTCCCCGGCGCCCGCGTAGCGGTCCATAGCCCGGCCGCCCGCCGCCCCCCAGTCCGCCTCTCCCGGACGCTCCGGCGAGCCCCGCCCCCTACGTCAAGCTCCGGCGCGGATGACGCATGCGCCCCGCCCCTCCGGTAAGTGTGGGCTCTCCGCGCCGTGCGTCACGCTCGGTAAGACCCGCCCCTCCCCTCCAGAGGCTGCTGGACGCGCTCGGTCGGAGCGAGGGGAGTGGGGTGGAGCTGGGGCTCGCTGGGCTCCCGTAGGGACCTGACCTCGGAGGTGCACGACCTGACCTCTGCATCCCGGTGTTTTAAAGAAGCGGGTCCGGCCAGCACGGAGTGTGCGCGGACTCAGGCCGCTGGAGGCCGGACGCTGGCCGGACTGTTGTCCTCCACCCTGGAGACTGCAGGAGAACCATACAGCGGAAATCCAGCTTCCCTTTTTAGCCTCATTCATAAAATAATTTAAGAATGAACTCACATGGAAGCACAAGGACAATTTTATTAGAGCTTAAAAGAAGCCCCACCCCACAGACAAGCTGTAAACCACAGCAACAGTCTACAACTGGAGAATGGAAAAGAAAAGGGTGTTGGGAGTTGAACTCGCGCTTGCTCAGCAGGTTTTTTACCCACTAAGCCATCTCCCCAGCCCCTGGCAGTGTCAAAATTCTTAGCTTGCAGCATGAGTAAGAGGAATGACACCTTCCTAAAGCAGGGTTTCTTACACTATGCCACTGCAGAAAGGCTGACACTTTTACAGTTACATTCCATGCAGTGTCATCTATATCTCTATTTCTATCTATCTGTCTGTCTGTCTGTCTATCTATCTGTATGTCGTTGAAGCGTCTGGTTGCATTCTTTTTATCTTCTCGGGCCACGATAAGCTCTGAAGTAGTGAATTCAGATCTGAATAACTTAAAATGACAGTGAAGAAACCTTTTAGTGGTTTGAATGAAAATGGACCCATAGGCTCATACATTTGAATACTTGGTCCTCGGTTGGTGGGACTATTTGGGAAGGATTAGGAGGTGTGGCCTTGTAGGAGGAGATGTGTCACCGGGGGCTGGTGCACCCCCCCTCCCTGCACCCCATCACTACATCATGCTTATGGATCAAGGTGTAAGCTACCAGCTACTGCCTCAGGGCCTTGCCTGCCTGTCGGATGCCATGCTCCCCACTATGATGGTCATGGACTCACCTTCTGAAACGAAGACCCTGATAACCCCTTCTATAAGTTGCCTTGGTCGTAGTGGCTGCACAGCAATAGAAAAGTCACTAAGACACCTGTACATGAAGAAGTAATTGGCATGAATAAATATACTCCAAAGTAACTGTAATTTAATGTTGACAGTATACCAAATTATGATGAATCATTTAAATCATACACTTAAAAGTCATCTGCAGCTGGAGATTGTCTGTTAAGAGTTTCCATTGCTGCAACAAAACACCACGATCAAAAACTAAGGTGGAGAGGAAAGGATTTATTAGGCTTACACTTCAGCATTGCTGTTCATCACTGAAGAAAGTCAGGACAGGAACTCAAACGTGGCCAGAACCTGGAGGCAGGAGCTGATGCAGAGGCCATGGGGGAGAGCTGCTTACTGGCTTGCTTCCCCTGGTTTTCTCAGCCTGCTTTCTTACAGAACCCAGTACCACCAGCCCAGGGATGGCACCACCCACCATGGGTTGGGCCCTCCCTCGTTCATCACTAACTGAGAAAATGCCTTACAGCTGGGTCTCATGGAGGCATTTCCTCAACTGAGGGTCCTTCCTCTCTGATGACTCTAGCTTGTGCCAAGTTGACACACAAAAGCAGCCAGTGCAGGGATGTCGCTCAGTTGGTAGAGCGCTTGCCTACTCTGCATGATGCACCGGGGTTCTATCTGCAGCACCACAGAAAGCGGGCATGGTGGTGCCCCCCTGTAATCCCAGTACTCGGTAACTGGAGGCTCAATCAGGAGCTCAGGGTCATCTCTGTCATAGTGAGTTCCAGGCTGGCCTGAGATACGTGAGACTTTGGCCCTAAAAAAATGAAATGTTCACGTACTCAACTCTGGATATTGGAGTGTGAGCAATTCTTAACTGTCTCTTTAACACACTGATTAAGACACAAACTAACAGACCCCAACAGGGACACATGGCTGAGACACAATATTACTGTGTTCCTTACGAGGCCCCCTGAAAGCTGAGAGCTAAGGCACATTGCTTCCCTAACATTTACACCCTATGACAGCCGAGAGGGATGGAGACTGGAATATCACCATGGTGCCGCCATGCCGCCTGTGATATCATATGACAGCTCATGGAAGATACATATCTCTACATATCATGTCACTAAGTCATAAGATGTCATATGACATCTGGGAGAGGAAATGGTGACTGAGCCACATTACATCATGATGTCACACAGTCATCCAGAGGAGAACAGAGCATCACATCAGGCCACTGTGCATAGACGGTACCTTAAGATGGTCAGGAATGGAGGCTGGAGTTACAGTTTTTCACCTTTTTGCTTAATATGACAGTCCAGAGACAGTATGCAGATCGTGAGCCACAGTCTCTCACACAGGTGATGGGACATCATCTGTGACATTAATGCGATGTGCCAGGGCTGCAATCTGTCCTCATATCAGGTGTGAGTCTTCACTCTACGTTATGTAAAATGTCATGTACAAGATGAGCTGGGATGCGGACCTGAGATACATTAGATATGCATAAATGGAATGTATCGGTTGAGAGGAGAGAGGTACCAGCCACGTGCCACATGGTACTATGTGACAACGGAGGGCTTAGATTGTCTTACACTGTGTCACATAAGATATATGACAACTGTAGGGGGCACACATTTTTGTCACTTTGGGTAACTACATAATAGACCTAATATCTAATGTTTATCTAATAATTATAAGACAAGCCAAAGAGGGACCAGCCCTTGATTCACAGTATGTCACGATGTTCCTGAGGGTGTCATGTCATCAAAGACCACAAAGCTCAGCTGCATCATGTCACAATGGAATATGCTGAACCCTGCAGTGACTCAAAGAGGGGACACACACCTTATTCATGTATGTGTGCATCATGGTGTCACGTGTGTATCACACAGCAAACCGGAGAGGATGCAGTCACTGCTCACCCTCCGTTGTGTTGTCGCTGGACAGCAGGCAGGTACGTTGTGACACTGTGAGAAGTGGGGCAGCTGCTGACTGGAATGAGGAGACTAAAGGCACATTCAGTCCCTGCATGTTATGAAATACCATACAGCAGTCAAAGTGGGCGAAAATACCAGTAATGCTGTGTTGATAGGTTATGCGCATATGAGTAGTCTCTGGACTGACAACATCAGGTCCTGAACTACTGAGTGCAGGTTAAACCTATGAACCACTGTATTCAGCAGTGTTCATATAGTGTGTGCAGGATGCTGATCACTGATATTTATCTCTAGTCTGTGTTTAAGTAGGCAGGGGCAGGAGTGATTGAGATGAGCAGTATACAGCAGGTGGACACTCTTCACAGGGGCTGCCAGCTCCTGGTGGCCTTCAGGCCAAGCTGGGGATAGTGCTCAGCCCCTTGGTGTCTCAGTTTCCTGTTCTTCAACATAGAACTGCCACCAGACCTGCTTGCTAGTATTTCGTTATTTTGAAAATAAACAGAAAAAAAAAACATGAAGAAAAATGTCTGGTACTTCGTAAGTGCTACCTAAAAAATCTTCAGTCATGTGTCTGGAAGAATTAACAGGACCTGGTGTCACGGTGACTTCAGTAGGGCACTTGGTCACAGCTCCTGGAAAAGCCAGTGGTGTGATGTGATGCAGGGTGTGGCGGTGAGGGACCATGACTTCTACCTTATGATTGAGCACACTGCAGCTTAGATAACTGGATTCCCCCAGCACGCCACAGGGCAGTAATGACTGCAGGGCAGAAAAACCTGTTCAGAGATTCCTGACCCTCAGAGATCTCTGGGTCATGCCATGGATAGCAAGCCTAGGACTTATCATCATTTTCCCAAATCCTCCTAACTCAAGATGGCGATGGCGAAATGATTGGTTTCCTTGAAAAGGGCCCTGGCCCGAATCCTGAGTCAACTCTGGGCTATTTCACCCTCTGAGCTGACAGACATGGTCTTTCCTCTGGGTGAAGCCCTATTAAACTCCAGGGGCCCAGATGCCCACGGCCCACCAGCACCACCCTGAGGGCCAGTGGTCTGCTGAATTGCCAACTGGCTCAGAACTCAGAGCATTCCAAACCAACCGCCTACCCGGCAGCAGTTGCATAGATAATTAGCCTCTCCCTAACTGACCATGTCTGGAGACAAGCACTTAAGCCCAAAGAAGCAGCAAGGTGGCTGCTTGGCTTCAGATGTCTCAGGGAAAGGCTTTTGGGTCTTCGTTGACTAAAGTCTGACCGAGCGGCTGAGCATGGGGACAGAGGCCAGGCTGGGAGCTGCCAGCAGCTCCCTTCTCCTTTTTGCTGTCCAGCAGACAGCCTTTGCTCACAGTCTCAGTACTGATATGCAAATAGCAGTCAGTGGCGAGCGCCTGCTAGACCTGCAGAGGGGAGGGTCAGTGTCCACTCTGGTGTTTCCCAGGTGCACTTGGGAGGCTGCAGGCCCTGCTGGCACAGACGCAAGCGTTCCTAGCCTGGGGCCTCAGTTTCTGGTGTGTCTTACGGTCGAATGTTTTAGTGTCTTTGCTTCTTAATCCACAGTCTTAGAAAACAGATTTAAAACGGGTGACCGTTGACACACCGGTGGCTGAAGGCCATAAGAAATTATAGTTTTCAGGTTCCTGGTTCTCCTGTTCTTGACCTCCAGGGTCCAGACGAGTCAATGCAAGACTTAGGAAGAAGGGTCTCTCAGTGTGCTGGGAATTTAACGCTTATGTGAGGCTGATGGCAGGACATGGCTCTCCCCGAGAGGAGGCAATACAGTGACCAGAGCCTGGGCGTGGTTGCTGGCTAGCCTGTACGCAGGTCCCCCGTGAGCCACGTGACACGGGGAAGATGCTTCACTTTCTGTCCTCAGTTCCTGCTCTGTGATACTGGAATGTTCTTAGGGCCTACTTACTAGTGCTATGTTGTGAGGTGTAGTATAAAACCTCAGACAAAGCCTGAAGAAGAGCGGTTGCTGCATTTGTGGTGTGCCTAAGCTGGAGGCATCATGGGCCCAGAGCGTGAGCCAGATGTGAGAAGTGGCTGTATCTTGCAAGGAAATGTGGGTGGAAGATGATACATGGAAGATAAGTCCCTACCCAGGGTTCCCGTGGGCCTGGTGCCTGGGAGCTTATGCAGAGGATCTGTTATCACCACATGGACCTTGCGGGGGAGTTGTGTGTGAGTTGAGCAGTGGTTGGACCCACTGTTGTAGCTGGACAGGGAGAGCGGGCTCAAGATGTGAAACATTGGTTCACAAGAGTCCTCTGATCGGAGGCGAGGGCCTCCTTCATTTCCTTCCCCAAATTTTGTCAGCCCCAAGGGGCTATGGAGATAGTAGATGTATGAGGCCTGAGACAAGAAAACGGTCAAGTCCGGATCAATCCTGACCAAATAAGCTATGCCATTTTCCCTTTGCAGAAACCAGGGCAGCCCACTTCAGGTCTCTCTTCCCCAGCATCTTTACCTATCGGCTTCCTCCTGGAGGTCAGACAACTGACTCCCTGAGGAGCTAGTGGGTCCTCTGGCTCCAAAGTGGCTCAGATCTCAGGCCTTTTCCAAACCACTTACAGAACACTCTCGCAGTGAATAAGCTTGGATTTAACTGGACAGGCCTAGATGAAATGTTACTGCTAGTTTTTAGAGATGAACTGGCCCAACAGAGGCTAGTTGAGGAAGCTGCCACATGCCCATGTGTGGTCACTACTGATCTGACAGCAGGTGGAGGAAGACCTGGCTGAGAACAGACAGCATCTGCACCCAATAAGTGCTCCTTCCCAGCCTCCTCCCTCTCCATCAGAACCTACTCCCACAGCCTGTTGACCAGCCCAGATGCTGTGGTCCAGGGCTGGAGACATCGCTCCTCTTTAAAAGCCCCCTTGATAGCCACTCCACCAGAGAACCCTCCTTGCAGACTATCTAGGCCCTGCCTCAGTGAAATGCCTACTGTTCCTCCTCCTTACTCTCAGTGCCCAACAGAGGGATCATGTTCTCATCAGCCCCCTGAGCATCTTACCCTGGAATCTTAAGTTTCTTCTCTTTCCGAACATCTCTGATAGATGTCAATGGTTGGCATTAGATTTGGCAAATCTGGTCAGGCACATTTGGTCTGTAATTCACCTTTCCCATGGTGTTTACTGTTGATCCAAAGAGAACAGTGTGGCAAAGGTTCTTCCTCCCAGATCCATGCTCTGTAGGAGAGGGCATCATTTCTGTCTGAAATATTGGGTAGAATTCAGATGTAGCTCCCTGGCATGAAGCATGCTTTATTGAAAAATGTACCTTTCTACTGTTTTAATTGATACTAGTTATTCCACAGTATGACTAGTTATGGAATATCAATCCCTATAAATTTATACACCTACTGTCAATACCCTGGGCGTTGTAGTTAATCTACTCAGTCACGATGGCAGTCTCCTGTGGGTGGAACAATAATGTCTAACTTGAAAGGTTCCAAGAGCAAAGTGAGTTAGGACTGAGCATTCTGAGCACATTAGCACGAACGGGGCAAGAGGCTGAGTTCGATGTTTCCCAGGGCTTTCTGCTGTGGAGCTGACATGCCAAAACTTGGCAACTGTGCTCACAAAATTCACTATGGTCTGCCTTGTGTGGGCTGCTTGTACTTTGATGTATATTTTCAACAACAGTAGATATATCTGGCTTAAGGTTAAAACCTCCAACTTTAAATATGCAACATGTTTCTGAGGCTAGTTCCAAAGCTACACAGTTAAAAGGTAAACGATCATGGGTTTGGTCTGGTAAGAGGACAAGATGGTTCCTGTCCTCTGACTTCAGGCTTGATGGGAATGTCTCAGTTTGGGGACCTCACTCTGAGCATCTGTAGCACAGGGGGACACCGTGGAGATTAGGGAGCAGAGCCACCTTGTGGGGAAGCTGTATAGGACTCCAGGCCTCCTCAGCCCTAGGAGGTGACCTTGGGCACCAAGGCCAGACTTCTTTTTTCGAATAAGGACATCGTGGCTACCAGCCTTTAGGTTTAGGGAAGGGCCTGGTTCACACAAAAGGTTTATGAGACAGCATGGCAGTCTAAAAGCTTCAGCCATGTAGGGGGACCACAGTATATTCTTTTAGTCTCAGGGAATGATGGAGGAGTGGGGTGCTGTTGTACCTGGAGGAAGTAGGCCCGAGGTCTGCTGACATCATCTAACTAGGTTGACAGCTTGGGCTGTGCCAGGTGTTTAGCAAGTTCTTAGGGCATTTCTGGACAAGCATTCGGGAAATCCCACAAAACAGTGGGCTAACTAATGGAATTTTCCTCGCTTCCTACAACCTTCTCTTTTAGCTCTCTGCTACCTGGAAGGCCTGTTTCCAGGAAGAAAAGTGTCCCCCCTGCAGTAAACAGCCTCTCAGGAGCACACCTCCTCAGCCTCCATCTGGGTGGGCTCACTCCGATGAAAGTGAGCCCTACCGCTGAAGAGGTTGTTCCAGCCTTGGGATGGAAAGGGCTCAGCTCCATCAGGCACCCTGAGGAGCAGGGGCCCTGCTGACCATGGTGGAGCCACGCCCTGCACTGTGAACATGGGCAGCTTCCGGGAGTTCTTTCCTTTTCCTGAAAATAATTATTTTTTCCATTGCCATCAAACCTTGTCTGTGCCTTTCAATAGAAGCAATTATGCTGTGGTAGTTTATATATATACATGTCTTCAAGTATTTCAGTATAATAATGAAATGCCACTTAAAATAGAATAAATCCAAGTAGACTTATGTCAGCACAAAAAAAGTGAAAGGAACACATGTAATTCATGGTCCTGTCCTCAATACAACCCGAACTGAAGGTGCCATGGCTTTACTTTGAGCTCTTAATTGTGCTTTGCTTATTACACACATATGAAAAGTCTATAGAACCCAGTACCTTCAGTGCCACGAGGTCTCCCCAGAGCCACACAGGCTCCACTGAGGCTGAAGACCCCAGAACTCACACACCTCCCAGCTGTCTTGGAGGCCACAGGCAACCCTCACGGGATCACTGAATCTGCTCAGCACCCATGGGAATTGCCATGTTGGAGCAAGTCTTACCCTACTCGATACTTTTCTCTACTCCGATTTCCCCGAGTAGCCGGAGAGAAGGTGGTCAAGGTCGCCTCAGCCCTGCGCAGCGCACTCCGTGGCCCGGAGTGTGCGTGCTGGCTTTACCATCTTCTCTCATTATACCCTCCTTCCTTCTGTTGATGCCCACCGACATCCTCACTGCTCTCTGTGGATTCCAAAAAGGAGAATAATGATGATGAGTGCCCAGAGTCCCAGTGCAGGAGAGCTGGGGTGGGGGCAGGGTGTGCACAGAGCGCAGGAGCTGAGCCCAGATGTTGCAACCCACAACCTAGTTCCTCAGGATTGCTCAGCACCGTTGTTCAGCAATATGAAAACCTAAGAAGAGGTTCTGGAGGGAGCCCTTTTCAGACAGGGAGGTCCCATGGACCTCAGCTGTGTGGAGGAGACTCAGGAAAGTGCAAAGGGGATAGGGAGGAGCAGAAACAGGAGGCCACGAGGGAAGCGGCCAAAGCGGAAGCAATGGCATGCTTTTTCCTTCACAGTTCACAAAGTCAGTGGAGGCAATGACATGCTTTTTGTTTCTCAGTTTTGGCTGGCACAGAGCAGTGGCACCAATGGGGTAGCCATGGGAAATGAGTGTTTCAGTCGTGGTGATTATCTTGGGTCAGCCTTAAAAGTTTAATCCTCACACCAGCTCTGTGCATTCGGAGGCATCAGAGATAACAAACCCAAGGTTAGACATGTCAGGACTTGTTCAACCCCCTTACTCGGCAGGTAAGGGAAGGAGCTAGAGTCCTGACAGCTGGTGCTGGAGTTTCTGATGCCCTGAAGGACTGGAAGGGGGTGTATCTGACAGCCACGAGGGTGTTGGAACTTGGGAGCTCGGTAGCATTGTGCTTCGCGCAGTGGGTCTCAGAGGACAGGAAACCCCCGCCCCTGCTTCCCAGAGGCCAATGGCTATCCCTTCCCGCACCTTTTCTGGGATCCTGCCTGGCCACAGAGAGAGGGGTTCTAGGAAAGATGGACACAGACCTCACATAAGTGAGCAAGTTGAAATAAAGTTGGGTGAGTGGTAGAGGCCAACACGAGCTCAGTTACGTGTCTTCCTCATTGCACTAGGATTCTGGGGCACACATAGCAATCTCAGGGGAGACCTTCTTGTTCTCATCGGCTCTATAGGATCCAGAGAAGGAGGTTATTAAGTATATAGTAAGCAAAGGAAAAGATATATACCAGGGAATGGATAGTTGGATGGTGATAGATAAATAGGGGAAATCCTTCAATAGGGTCCTCAAATCATCCAGGGGAAATCAGCTCGGAAGTGGAGGCAGTCAACTAGAGTTCCTGATTGAGATTTCTCTCCATGGCTGAACTTCCAACTTTCTACTTCTCTTTCCCGTTTCAGGCATTTTTTGTTTGTTTGTTTTGTTTTATCGAGACAGGGTTTCTCTGTGTAGCCCTGGCTCTCCTGGAACTCACTCTGTAGACCAGGCTGGCCCAGAACTCACAGATCCGCCTGCCTCTGCCTCCCAAGTGCTGGAATTAAAGGTGTGTGCCACCACCACCCAACTTCCCACTGCAGGCATTTTTATATCATGAAGTAAACAGTAGTAACTTCTGTTGGAAATGGTTCCACCTTCTAGCTGTTCTCAAGGGCACAGTGTGTTTCTTTTTGGGCTGTTTTGCTGTTCTCTGCTCCCTGTCACAGAGTTAGTGGCGCCATCCCCAGACAAAGGACTCTGGAGGACAATTTGAGGCAAACATGCTTAGGTCTGAAATCAGGGGTCCACCTTGACTTCCAAAGCCAGCTTTTCAGTGAGTTCAAGCAACCCATACAATTTATCAGTATCATGTACATTGCACCACTCAGGGCTGCTGGCCTGCCCTGTAACCTACAAGTGCTGAAAGTGAAGAGAGAGGGGGTCAACTTCCCATCTCCACTTGGCATATGTGAGGGCTGCTGTCAGCAGGTTCATAGGATTGAGCCTGTGAGCAAATCCTGTCCCAGCAGCTTCCTCTCATGGGTCCACATTGTGCATCTCTTGCACACAGTTCCCAGGGGGTGCTACCAGCACAGCTAAAGGATTTGAGATTTGCTGTGGCAAAGGTGGGAAAGATACCCTCCCGGGGAAAAACCACCTTTAAACACCAGAGCGAGAGAGGAGGACTGTACAGCCAGCGCCAGCCCACTCCACGCCAGACTATTGGAATATGCAGATGACAAGCAGATTCCTGCATACCTTTCCTTTTTAATGTTCAGTGGGTGGCACCTGACTGCTCTTGACACTGTCTTTCACTGGGCCCTACCTGGAGAACTGTCCCTGCCTGAGAGTCTTTGTTCTCATTTTGGAGTCCAGGTGCTCAGTGAAGCTCCTTTTCAGGCTCACAACCAGAAGCAGTAAGTTAGTAGTGACTGGTGCTCCTCTGCCTGCACCTGTTAAGATCACCGTGGCTCTCACAGCACCCTGGCTCCTTCCTCAGGACTGTTTGGTTCATACTCTGAGTCTGTCCA
Organism: Peromyscus eremicus; assembly: GCF_949786415.1. NCBI lineage: Eukaryota > Metazoa > Chordata > Mammalia > Rodentia > Cricetidae > Peromyscus > Peromyscus eremicus. The sequence goes on along the minus strand of NW_026734777.1, from coordinate 187,861 downwards.
GTCAGAGGTCTTTCACAAGACACTACAAACAGTTGTAAACTTTAAGATGAGGAAGAGGAGCCATCTTAAAGCAAGCCTGTGGAAACCTCACTTTCTCATCGCCATCGGGTCATTACCGCTCCAACTCCAGCCGCACCACCCTGAGGTTCCACTGCGGCAGACAGGCCTTTGCATTAGGTGAGCTTGGAAAGCATGCCATGGCAGAAGTTGAGTCAGAAACACCAGCAGGTGCCCAAGCAGAGAACGTGTTCTTGATCATCAGTGGCGTGTAGCTCTATGGGGCATCTGAGACGGGGCAAGTGTGGCTAAAGGATTAGATTCTATTTAATTCCTTAATGAAACGCATGAATTACTAAAGCACATTTATGCAGTGGCCATACTGGATAGCACTGACTTCTAGACTCCGAGGAAGAGGAAGATGGGATTTTCTGTTCTGGGGCTTCCCTTGTGGAAGAGTTGGCTACTGGATGGGGTCACTCATTTATGGGTACATGCACTCTGTGAGGCCCTGGGGGTGTTGAAATAATGAAGGCCACATCTAGGTCCAGAGAAAGCCCGGCAGGGAATGTACACCAGGGTGGGAGAAGCCTGCAAACACTCCATCAACACAGCAGAGTCGCCGGAGATGGAGGGCAGGGCGTGGTCACTGGGACCCCACCCTCCTGTCCCCTAGCCCTGTGTTGGAGCCGGGGGCAGGTATATGAACGGGTGTGACCCAGCACACTGGACAGGGTGAGGAGTAAACTTTCACATAACTGAGGGAGATCCCAGCCAAGGAGAACACTGATCAGAAACTCCTGGGGGAAAACTGTGCAGGGCTGAGCACAGTCATGAGAGAACTGAGAACTCCAGGCACCGATCCTGCACTAGAGGAACACCTAGGACCAAGATCCCTCTATCTGTGAACAGCACACAGAGTGTGGAACTGACAATCTTAACCCATGTCAGAGATGCTGTCAAGATGACATCCTCAGGGCCACACAAGGGAACAACAGGGGCCACTGTGAGACCAGCTCCATCAGTGTATGAAGTGTGTGCTGCCCTGGGGCCCTATATTCCCTGCAACTAGCAGGCTCTGCAACTGTGCTAGTGAAGTGGCCCCATGTGGCTTTCTGTTTAAATGTGGTCCTGGGCAGAACAACCGTCTCAGAGGTAGAGGTGACTTCCAAAAGCAGAGAAAAACAGGGGCTGGGCCACGTCTTGGCTTCAGGAAAACCAGGCTGTGGAGCCCCTCTGTCTGTCTGTCCTTCACCACTGCCCCATCCCCCTCTGTCTGTTCTGACACTGCCCCATCCTTCACCGTCTGTTTTTGCAGTCTAGGTCTGAGGAATAGAAACCTGCCTCCTATCCTGCCTCCCACCAGATACCACAAAGGAAGGTGCCTGGCACACCATAGCAACTGAAGAAGTGGAACAGGGGAGTGACCACATCTCCTTGGGTATCTCAGAAGAGACCCACCCTGTGCAGAGATTTCAACCATGGCCCCTGTGTCCTGCTCATTCCCATGTGGAAGCAGTGCAGACATAAAATGGCCACGGCTAGACTCCTTGGTGAGCTCCACCTACCTGACGGTTACATAGTGTCCGCTCTACATCTGTCTCCTTCCTAGGTTCAACCCCAGCCCAAGCTTGCCTCCCTTGTGGAATACTGTCCAACCGCAAAGTGGGGTTTGTGGCTTTGACTCAGAAAGGAATTTCAGGACTAGCCATTAGAAAGCAGAGTCCAGGTTTAATGAAGATTTTAATATAGACTCAAGGATGAGGACTAAGAGAAACCGGTGATGTTCAGAAACAAGTAAGACACGTCTAAGAGCACAGACCTGGGCGTCTGGGAGAATCCACATCGTTGTCTTCCAATAGCTGTATGCAGGACTTTGGTGGGGTGTGAAGCTGTCATCCAAGTGTGGCCCTGCTCTAAATGGGGGGAGCACAGGGTGGTTCCTGAGGGCCCCTGACAGGATTACAGTTGATAAGGTTAAAGTCTAGACCAGGGATGCAGAAAGTGGATATTTTCACTGTAAACAAAAGTAGCAGTCTGAGATTCTCAGTAAATGTCGGGGAAGAAGAGAGAGGCCCTTCCCAAGGTCATAAGGCCCTTTTTGTTACTTTAACATGAGCCTATGTAAGCGAGGAATGTGAATTCTTGTTGGGGCCTTTGCAGCAAAGTTATTTGTGCTGGGATTCCTACTTCTCACCTGGGGAGGAGCTTTAACCAGACTCCAGGGCAAGGGTCTCTTTCCCAGTCCTGTGTCTTCATGATTTCCTCCTTCTATCTTGCTCTACTTTCCTTTTGTTCTTGTGGTGGGAAACTATTGGCACCAACAAAGCGATCCAGTTCTGTTAGGGAACAGCACACTTCACCATCTGAGAGACTTGCCCCGTTTTTTATTTGCATTTTCATAAATATCATGACATGCATTCTTAGGAGAGCACTCCAAAGCAACCTAGAATGTATTTCAAGTTTTCTTTGGAAGCATGTGAGGGGGTGCTCTTCCACCCCACCACTGAGCTTCCTTCGGCCCACCTTGCAGCACAGCCTACGTTTTTCCCAGTAAGGGAAGCCCGTGCCCGCACTCAGCCCTGGAGGATGTCTTCCTGATCTTTTCAGTCCACACAGTGTGTGTTGTCCAGAGCACAGCTGTGAAGGAGACAGGAGTCCCATCTAGAAACCGTATCTGAGGGGAATGGAAAGACAGAAGAGCTGGAATGAAATTGCTGTGACTGGAGTCTTCTAGGAGTGGCAGGTGGCAGCACCTGGGGCTCACAGCCATAGCAGGAAGGGCTGCCCCGCACTCCTTGCTATAAAGGTGGGCTGAGGATTAATGATGAGGCTTCTGGTCATGGAAAGACATTGGGAATGCAGACGGGGCCAGCAATGGAGCACCAGTGAAGAGACAGCCCCTGAGATGATTGAAATTGTGGAGCAAGCAAGGTGTATTTGCACCTTCAGACTCTGTCCTGGAGAATCGCATCTCCAGAGGGTCACGACTGATGCAGAATCTCCCCCAGGAAGTAGAGTATTAGAAATGGGTCTGGGGTCTCAAGAAAGTTACCACACAATCCAAGTATTTCAGGGGAAAATGTTTTCCGATGAAGGATATGTATGTAGCCATGTCAAATCAAGCAGGCAAGTGTTATTCTTAGTGCAAAGGGGTCCTGTGTCTCTGAGTGCTCAGAGCTTGGCTTCACACGCTTATGCTACTGGATAACTATGAACAAAGTCTTTTGATCTTAGAACAGTGCTGACTGGGGAAGGGATTTTTGCATATAGTGTTCATAAAACAAATTTCTTTAAAAATGGAATTTCTTTTGATTCTTTTAAGCCTCTGATAGGAAAGACAACACATTTCATTTATATCTCCATAATTTCCCCCCTTTCACAGTACATTTTCATTCTTTAAATTCAATTAACATCGTCTGACTTTCCTGTTTGAAGTAGGGAACATATGTGATAAGATGCAAGAACTGCACTAGTTAATTGGCATTTTAATTAGTTGTTGCATGCAATTATTGTATGCATGGGAATTACACAGCATCCTGCTATAACCATGACTCCTACCTCCACAACAAGAGAAGTCAAGACCCCTTTCTATTTTTTAAACCATCATTCCTTAAGCTTAGAAAAAGAGTCACTTATTCCTGAATTTTCAGATGACTCATTGGATAAAACGGTCATGACGAGCCCTCATAGTGGTGCCTGCCTCCCATCACACAGCTCCTGGTCTGCTAACACCTTGTGTAGTTAGTCTGCTTTCCCATGCTGTTCGTCTTAGTTACTTTTCTATTGCTGGGATAACACAGTGGCAAAGGCAATTTATAAAAGAAAGCATTTAATTGGCTTACACTTTCAGTGGGCTGGAGTCCGTGATGGGAAGCAAAGGAAGATCTGAGAGCTCACATCTTCATCCAAAACCATAAGGCAGAGAAAGAGACATAGACTGGGAATGACAGGAGTCTTCTGGAACCTCAGAGCCCACCCCCCTGATACATCTCCTCCAACAAGACCACACCTCTCAATCCTTCCCAAACAGTTCTTCCAAGTGGGGACCACGCAGTCAAACATGAGCCTACGGGGCCATTCCCATTCAAACCATCATAACCTTTGACCTGCCATAGCGTCCCCAGTGTAGTTCACAACTCTGTTGGGATTTACATTTCACTTATGGTAGACCACTAATCAAATTCTGCTGCTATTTGGTTCTTAAGCTTAAACTCACCAGGACCTCAGCTCAGCATGCTGATGGAATCTAGATAAAGTCATGTGGCCCCCGGAGCCAGAAGCTTCTTCTTTCAATGAGACAGCTGCCGGTGACCTTGGCTAGGCTGATGACGGGCAGTCCTGAGAGAGCTAGCCGACTGAGCCAAAGCACAGGTCCCATTCCAGCCGCCCTGTGATATTTGGAGTCACGGTTCCCCACGACACCACCCACCCTCTACCCTGAAAATGCTTAGGCTACAGCGGTGTCCTATCTCCACAGAGGCACAGAGGCCATGACATCCAGACGAGTCTTCCAAGAATTCGAGTTCCTCCCTCCACCTTTCCAGGCAGGAAGCAGAACTAGTTCTGAGCAAGGGGATTCTAATTGTTCCAAGAGCCGAGGGTGTCTTTGCCTCAGCCCCACAACCCCGACAGCCACTCTTACTTAATGCACAGATGTGTTTGATCCATTCCAGCTGTGCCTTCATTTCCCTGTGCCATGTCAGCCTCGACAGCATCTCTTAAAAATTTAAGTTTTACTGCTTGTACTATTTTGTCAAGCCTAGGAATCTCTGGCTTTGAAAATGTTTACAGGATGAGATTAGATAGCCATCAGATTGAATGGTTAGTGTGGAGGGTTTCTTTCTTCTTCTTTTTTTTAAAAGTGATATAATCAAGTTTCCCCATAATAGACTAAAAATAGTTATTTTTAAATCTTAATTTCAAATGTCTCCTAGACTTAAGATTGTCCATTTTCCCTGAGTCCGGTCGTCAGCACTTTTGGGGTGTGTGTAATGTGTCTAAACTCTCTCAGCTGTCTGAGCCTTGGTTTTACTGATTTACAGCCCGGTCCATTCCAGTTAGTTCTCTTCCCAGCTTTTTTACTAACATTTGGTTCCTAAGCTGGAAAGAATGGTCTAGCAATTAGAGTCCGGGGTCTGGGGAGAAGGCTCTGTAACCCAAAAGAAAGAGTGTAGGAGAGACCACACATAATTGATTATTAGTTTCCATGAAAGGAAGGTTGACGACCCTTTCCAGGCATGGCAATCAATACAGCATCTCAAAGATGGTGTCTCACTCATTGCTCTACTGCTGTGAAGAGACATCATGACCAAGGCAACTTTTAGAAAAGAAAGTTAGGGGCTGGCTTACAGTTTCAGAGGCTTAGTCTATTATTATCATACTAGAGAACACGGTGGCAGGCAGGCGTGGTGCTTTCCAGGCATCACAAGACATACAGCATTTCATAGGAGTACCTGGGGACAGTGCGGCTCTAAGCAAGGTTACGGGCAAACACTTGATCCAAGGCAGTGCGGTGTCTAGAATTGGCTTAGTGGGTGCCAAGGAGTGTGACGGATGTTCAGGTTAATATGTAACCTTTTCACCATTCCTCTCAGTACTGTGGGGATGAAGTGGGCACCATGGCCTTAATCTGTATTTTCTATTAAGCCAATCATGGCACAACTGGTTCTAAGATAACCATAATCACATTACCAGCAGTAGCATCTGGAAGGGCACCACCCAAGGAGGTGGTCCACTATCGTCAGTAAATAGTTCAGGTTTTCTACCTAAAGTATTTCTGTCAAGCCCACCTGGATGCTTTTCAAGGTTCCTGTAAACAAGCTTTCTCGAATGTAGTTGTGCTTTCCTTTGGGGACCGCCAGCCCCCCAAAATGACATGGAGACTTATTATTAAATGTGAAAGCTTGGCTTTTAGCTTAGGCTTGTTTACAACTAGCTCTTCTAACTTAATTAACCCATATTTTCTAATCTACATTCTGCCACGTGGCTTGGTTACCTCTCCTCAGTACGGCATGTCTGACTTGCTCCAATTCTACTGGCAAAGTCTGTGTACCTAGACTCCTCCTCTTCCTCTTTCTCCCAGGAAATCCCGCCTATTCCTCTCCTATCTAGCTATTGGCCATTCAGCTCTTCATTAAACCAATCAGGAGGTGCCTTGGCTTTTTGCTTTTCTTTCTTTTTTTTTTTTTTTTTTTGGTTTTTTGAGACAGGGTTTCTCTGTGTAGTTTTGGTGCCTGTCCTGGATCTCACTCTGTAGACCAGGCTGGCCTGAAACTCACAGAGATCCACCTGCCTCTGCCTCCTAAGTGCTGGGATTAAAGGTGTGTGCCACCACCACCCGGCTAAAGACTTATCTTCACAGTGTACAAAAAGATCCCCTGGTCAGGAGGCTCTCATCTGAGGTTTGTTTTCTTACTTACCATCTTTTTGTTTGTGACCTGAGAAGTAATACATGCCCACACATTTTCAACAGTGTAGAGCCCCCACAATGGTAACTTTTGTGTCACAACACACATGGCCTGAGGTCCCCAGTGACCTTCTCACGAGGTGTGTACGAGTGTGATTAGTTACTTTTCTGTTGCTGTCAGAAAACATCATGACCAGGACAACTTACAGAAGTACGAGTTCATTTGGCTTGCAATTCCAGAGGGCTAGAGTCCATAACGGTGGGGACAGCATGGTGGAGGGTAGGATGCGTAGTGGCTGCAGCGGGCAGTTGAAAGTTCACATCCTTTACCATAAGCATGAAGCAGAGAGAGTGGAGCTACAAGCAGTCAAGGCTTTTTCCTTAAAGCCTGTCCTCAATGGCATACTTCCTCCAGCAAAGCTGCACCACCCCAAATGATGTCACCAACTAGGGACTAAGTATTCAAGTGCCTGAGACTATGGGGACATATTGGCTGTCCTTTTCCCACCAACCTATACTCATTGGTGTGGGCTTCCAGGCTTTGATAGTGAATACACACAAGGGTGGCTTCACCAGTCATATAATTTTAACATCTGTGTAACTTTTAGATAAAATAACTCAATGTTTAAAATAGATATTGGTTTTGTTAAGACTCAGTTTCCCTAATGGTTAGAGCCTAACAAAGTTAGCAAACATAATTATCTTGATTGGACATTCATCCTTGTTCTTTTATCTGATTCTCATAAATGTCTCTGTGATCAGCATAAACCTCACTCATTTCAAAACCTTTTGTCTTTGAACATGAGTCATCCTTAAGGCTCATCATCTTCAAACCTTATATAACTTATTAAGACCGTCTTTGACTTGGCTTTAAAAAATCCATCCTTATCTACACTATTCTCTTTTTAACCCTTTTAACCAAAAATATAAAGTGATACTCTCATATTTTTTAACAGATTTCTCTCACATTTACTATTTTTTCCTTATGCTCATCATCTGTTCTAATCGAATTTGTATAAAATTGTATAAAAACTTGTAGAAATGCATAAAATGAGAATCTCTGAATTAATGATTATCAGAGACAACGGGCACCACTCTGCTCAGCTTGAGAAACAGGTCATCAGTAGTTTGTTCCTGGAGTATTGACACCCGAGCTCACAAATGGCAAACAGAATGTCTCACAAGGACATTATATCTGTGCCCATTCTACTCAAGAGAATCTGACCTACTTCCAAGTTGCCAGTCCTTGGTATCAGGGCTTCCCAGGAAACCATAGTGTTGATGCTTTTCTGAATTTCACGTTTCATAAAGCAATCGGGCACTCTTCACCAAGCAGGAGTTCTTCTACCTATGTATGACAGTTGAGTAGCTTGGTCTATCTGTGGAACTCCTAGCAGTGGGATCAGGGCCTGTCTCTAATGATTGAGTTAGTTTCTAGGAAACCATTCCTCATACTGGGTTGCCTCACCCAGCCTTAATACAAGGGGAGGAGCTTAGTCCTACCTCAACTGGATATGCCATGCTTTGTTGACACTCACAGGAGGCCTGCCCCTTTCTGAACAGAAACAGAGGAGTGGATTGGGAGGGGCAGAGGGTAGGTGGGGGAGGAAAAAGTAGGAGAGGAGGGAAGGGAAACTGTGGTTGGGATGTAAAATAAATGAAAAAAATTAATTAATAAAAAAAGAAAACCTGATGCAACAAGGTAGTGGGATGCAACTCCCAGGATGGGGATCAGTCCCCCAAACCCTTGGTCATGGAAAGTACCTCATAGGTGTACCTAATGAGTGCACCTAATCTGAGAAGTGGGTCTGGGGTCAAAAAAAATCCACATGATCTGAAATAACTTGACAAGGAGTGTCGGGAGTCCATCTGGGGGGCTGGGGGAGTCACTCTGAGTGGTCAGAATTAAGCCTCATGTTCTTACATGATTGACTAAGACAGTTTCTGTTTCTATTGCTGTGAAGAGATACTATAACCATGGCAACTCCTGGGGTGGCTTACAGTTTCAGCTGTTTAGTCCGTTTTATCATGGTGGGACATGGTAGCATGTGGGCAGACATGCTGGAGAAGGAGCTGAGGGTTCTACATCTTGATCTGCAGGCAGCAGCTGGGGCGTGGCTTGAGCACAGCAGACCTCAAAGCCCACCCCCACAGTGACACATTTCCTCCAAGACAAGGCCACGCCTCCTAATAGTGCCACTCCCTATGGGGGCCATTTTTCCTTCAGACCACCACAGCTGCCTTGGAGTGGTGCAGTTGAAGAGCAGAGCACCCCTTTGGAAAACGGGACACAACCTTAAGCACATGCTTTGACCTTAGGAAAACATTGAGGCAGGGAAAGGATTTTCGCCAGATGGCATCTTTACAACACTTCCTTAAAGATGGAGACTCCTTTCTCTCATTTGACAGAAGAGACAGCGCATTTCAGTTACATTTCCACATAGAGGAGGGAAATGCATGGGATCCGATATGCCTGGTCTCTCCACTACCCCCTTTCCTCATGAGTCAAATTAACAAATTAAATTATGGGCTATTTTCTTGTGTCTGATCAATCAAAATCCCATGGAAGGAATGTGAAGGTCAACTTGGAGGTGAGCTTTACCCTTGGAATTCCTCCTGCTGCTGTAACAGGATCCTGAGACACCATCCGTCCACTGTGAACAGGTCCCTCAGGGCAGCAAGAGGGCTTGTGGGGAAAAGCACTTGCCGGAAGTCTGACAGTCTGAACTCAGTCCTTGGAACCCACCGCAGACCCAGGGGACTGAGTCTAGAAAGTTGTTCCCTGACTTGCACATACACACTGTGGCATGGACACATGTGTGTGCACACGCAGTAATAATGACAACGATTAACATCATAATTTAAAATCCTTTTCTGGAGCTGGAGAGATGGCTCAGAGAACATGCAGCTCTTGCAGAGGACCTGAGTTCAGTTCACAACCACCTGTAACTCAAGTTCCATGAAGACCCAACGCCTCTGGTCCTCATGGGCACCTGCGCTCATGTGTGCACAAGCACACGCATGCTCACACACACATGTACACACACATAATTTAAAATTTTAAAAATTAAAAAAAAATCCTAATTTCCTAAATGATAGTATAGTCCCGTCCTTGTATGTGGATGTGGACTTTGTACAAAATTTAAAATTTGACAGATTTTGACATAGGTACCACAGTATACTAATGTATGTGGTCACTGTCCTCAGTCCTGGCCACAGAACTTCAAAACCTTAGCATTTCCTGTTTAGCAGGATTGCCTTCGCTATGCAAATGAAGCCAGGGACAGTTAGGGGCCCCGAGGGAAAGGCCAGCCTCATCACTTGGTGAACAGAGGCAGGGGACTGGGTTCAGTCATGTGGCCAGTTTTTGACACTCATGTGATGAAGCACCAGTGAAGGTCAGCCTCCGTGAAACGTGCTGGGCGGCTATAAGGTCTCCAGCTCAGGACCTGTAGCTCCCGGAAGTGCCTATTTAACATATCACAGCAGACTCTGGCCCCCAGTCTCCCTCAGTCCCTACCATTAGTCATCCTGGCTGGCATGCCCCATGCCCACCTTCAACCCCCAGCCCCCTGATCTTCACTGCCCTTCCCCCAGCTGCTCACCACAATATAACCCAACCATTTGGGACAGGCAGTCTCTCTTGGTGAGCTCTTCTCCTGGATCTCTTGGTCCTCTTACCCCCACCCTCTCTCGTTCACGTGGCCTGGTCCAGTCTGCTGGCCATGGTCAGGTGCCTCTGGCTGTGCTCCCCCTTTGTCTGTAATAAACCTTCTCCACACTACCTAGGAGCTGTCATGTCCTCCTTTTTGTTTTGTTTTTCATTTAGTGGTAACGACTAATAAGCTGGGAGCCTAAGACACTTCAAGAAAGGGCAGGAAGCTGTGAGTTGGGACAGTTGGATGTTGTAATTACAGACAGGGTGCTTTCCTTGGTGTGTAGTGATTTCTGGTGAGTTGTTAAGCCCGAGGAGATGGGGGAACTGTTTGATGCAAACCTAGGCTACAGTTGTGAGAAGCAAAGGCGTAAAACAGCGCAGCATGAAAAAAGGGCTTATCCACTCTTATCAGGCAGAGAGAGGCTGAGACACCGAATCAAGTGCTGGCCCTGCTCTTGTTAGGGGCTGGCATTTATATGGGAGTCCAGGGAGAGGTGGTGGTGGTGGTGGTGGTGGTGGTGGTGTTTGTGTATGTATGTGTGTATGCTGGGGGGTTGTGCAAATCTGGCCGCTGGATGGAAAATTATATGACGGTTGCAGATGTGGCTTTTTAAGTCGGTCAAAGTTCACAGAGTTCTGCAAAACAGGGGGTCCATTTTATTCAGTGGTGTGGTTGTGGGGTTCTGTGTTTGGCCTTTGCAAACAGTTTGTTCAGAAAACTCACCGAGCAGTTCATGGTACTTTCCATATAATTAAGATCTGTTCAGAAACCAGAACAAGAGAACCATCTAGATTTAGGAGCCGTTTTAATTTAGGAGCCATTTTTGTATTAGTCCTTTCAGGGCATTCAAATACACAGCCTGTGTCTGAAGTTTGGGTCACTCAGAGGATCGTGAATTGAACAGCTGACTGATGTGAGGTCAGTCTTTACCTTCAGCTTGTAGAATTGAATCCTAGCACGGTGCTGGTAACACAGGTGTACTGTAGTTTCCCCTGCTAGTGGGAAATGGACCACTTGATGTCTGGCTGTGGGATTCTTTGAAACAATCTGGATTAAACTTCTACTGTTTAACATATGAGAAAATGGAAGGCAGGCATAGTGGTGCACACCTTTAATCCTAGCACTGGGGAGACATAGGCAGTGAGGTCTCTGCGCTTTCCAAGCCAGCCAGGGCTACATAGTGAAGTCCTGTTTCAAAACACCAACACACACACACACACACACACACACACACACACACACACACACACACATAACCCTATGCAAAATTAACTCCAGATAGAACATCTTGACACCCTGAAACTGATACGGGAAAAATTAGAGAAAATGTTTCCAGATATAGATGCAGAAAAGGACTTCAGCTGCTCAGAAACAAGCCAATAGCTGACAAATCTTATGAAATTAAAAGACGTCTGTCCAGCAAAGGAAGCCTTGGAATGAAGAGTTGGCTCACAGAGTGGAAGAAAGTTTTGCAAGCTGAACCTCTGACAGAGGGTTACCATCTAGAGTACATAGCAATCAAAGAACTCAAAATGACGAACAGCCATGGTTGGAGAGATGTTTAATAGCACTTGTTGCTCCTGCAGAGGACCTAGGTTAGTAAACACCTAGTACTTACATGGTGTTTACAATCATCCATAATTCAGTTCCAGAACATCCAATACCCACTTTGGGATCTGACACCTTCTTTTGACCTCTGTGGGCACCAGGTAGTCATGTGATACACTCACATGCATTCAGACAAAACACTCATACACATAAAATAAATCTAAACAATGAAATCAAACAACCTAATTGGTAACTTGGTTAATGAAATGAACAGTTTGCAAACAAAGAAATACAAATGGCCAATAAACATATGAAGAAATGTTCAATCTCACTAGCAAATTAAAACTATATCGAGCCGGGCGGTGGTGGTGCACGCCTTTAATCCCAGCACTCGGGAGGCAGAGGCAGGCGGATCTCTGTGAGTTCGAGGCCAGCCTGGGCTACCAAGTGAGTCCCAGGAAAGGTGCAAAGCTACACAGAGAAACCTTGCCTTGAAAAACCAAAAAAAAAAAAAAAAAAAAAAAAAAAAAAAATTATATCGAGATTCCTTCTGTCCTACCCCAGTAAGAAAACCTAACAGAGAGAAGCACCCAAAGATATTCCTCCCTCTGGCGTGGAGTACATCCCTTGCCCTGCATTTGATTTCTGTGTGGATCCTTATACACCAGAGGGTTAAAACCCTAGAATCTCTTGTATGGTCATGCTTTAAAGTAGTCCCCTAAGGGTTTGGGGTAATATAACTGCCATATTTATTGAAAGCATTTTAATAATACCACAGATCATGCTAAATGTAGAATTAAAAACATGATCAGAAGTCAGGGGGTGGTGACACACACCTTTAGTCCCAGCACTCGGGAGACAGAGTCTAGAGGTTCTCTGAGTTCGAAGCTATACTCGCCTATAGAACGAGTTCCAGGACAAACAGGGCTACACAGAAACCCTCTCTTGAAAAAACAAACAAGCAAAAAACAAAAAACAAAAAATAAAAAACAAACACAAAAAACAAAAACAAACAAAAAAAACAAAAAACAACCAACCAACCAATCAAACAAACAACAACAGCAACAACAACAAAACCCTGAGCATTTCTTAGGTTAGAGAAGAGGTCCCTCAGCTTTGGGAGACAAGATTAAAGCCATGAATTATAAACATAAGAAATGTAGTTGTAGATGTATGGAGGCATACCTCAAGAAAACCAAATGGAAAATTATAAGAAAAAAAATATTCTTGAACCAAAGAAACTAGGACAACACTGTTTATGTCCAAGATAGAGTATGTGTAGAATAAAGGACTTTTGCTTTTATTCAAAACAAAAGTGTTAGATTTCCACCACAATGACAAGTGCCCCCCCCCCCCCCCCCAAGATGTTGACTTCGGAAGGAGAAGTCTATTTTGGCTTACAATCTGGTCAGTGGCAGACTGGCTCGTGGCAAAGTCATGACTGCAGCAAAACAGCACATGGTACCAGAGAGCACCAGGTCACCTTAGGACAGCTGGGCGTCAGAAAGAGGAAGGAAGGCCTACCCTTTTCTGGGTCCCTCCTTGAGCTCCCCAACAACAGTAACTGTCTGGGGACCAAGCCTTCAACACAAGGGCCTTTGGTGGATATCTTGGGTTTGAATGGCAGCAAACAGTGAAAATAAACTAGGGGACTCAGGGGAAGGGAGGAGGGAGGCTTTAGGGTGAAAGAGAGGCCCAGCAGATGCCCGCGCAGGGAAGAGCGAGATGCCAGCAAAGTAGTTACCAAACAAGACCAGTGTCTCTAACCAGGAGGCAAGCTAACGGTGTTGGAAGCAGATAGAGGTGAGCAGGGCTGGCCCGGCCATGTCCTCAGTCTGAGTAAGGCAAGAGCAAGGTTGTCCACGTTAAGTTACAGCCTAAGAGTAAGAAAAATGGCAGAGTGTGTCAGTTCTGCGCTACCCCGTGTTACACATTGTACAAAGGACGGCCATAGTGAGCCCGTCCACGAGAAGAGGAGGGCAAAGCAAAAGCTGGAGCTGCAATAACTATGAACAGAATGTTGCTTGTACAAAATTTCAATGGATTTGACCTGAGTCCAAACCGAAGACTGTCTAGAAGACACACCTACACACTGGTATAGACAGATGTCTCAGTAAATGCTGGCAATCGTGTCTGAGCAGTGAAAAGAGTGACCGTGAAGCTTACTTCTAAGTAGCAGGCTGAACATGCTTGCAGACAAAACACACCATTTTGTCCTCAGAAAGTTGGTCCCTAACGGTAAATTTCAAAGAAAAATGCTATGATTCTCAGCCCTGACAATGACTAGCTGTGTGACTCCCCTCAATGGACCTAGAGTAGCTCTGTGATTTAATAAGAACATGGAACACTTGGTTGTGATGGGAGTTAAGGGTAATCCCATATGTGATTTAAGTCTTTCACGCATGTGGGCTTCTGTGATTCTCAGTGGGCTCTGCTGGTGCAGGGAAGTATCCCCTCCTCTGCCTCGCTCCTAAGACCTTGCTCAGTGCTGGACACACGGGAGCAGCATACGTGACTAAACGGATTGAATCTCCACTCCGAGAGCTGTTCGCTCTCCCCACCATGTGTTCCCATTTCTGTCGTGGCTGGGTGGGGTCAGACTAGCAGCCTTGGGGCCCATTGTGCTGAGTCTGGACTCTTTGCCTCTGGTCTAGGCCAGGGTGGCAGAGCTCAGGGCAATCCTTGTGCTTACATCTAAGTGAGAGACAAGGCTGGGAAGAAGTGAACAGTAGCTACTTCCCCAGGACGCTTTTCTCTTAGGCTCACACTCTCTTCATGTCCTCTGCAGAAGTAGGTCCTGACCCAGAGGAAGATGGTCTCTGTGGACAGCAGTGTTTTGGACAAGGGTCTCTGAGGCTAGGACCCTGCTGACCCAGGAAACATAATGGTTAGGGTTTGAGGTCTGCATGGACTTGGGTCTGAAAGCAGCCTTGCTTGCTCTGATCTGGGCCCTGGAATAGAAAGTAAGGTTTCTGTGGGAAGGGGCTCGAGAACTAAAGGATGGGGCAACACTGGCTCCAAACATTGGGTTATTTTTTGTGTAGGGAGGACCCCCTGATCCTGACTCAGGTACTGTAACTGAAAGGCCAGTTCTGAGGCCCTTGTCTTTCCCCAGCAACATGCACAGTGCTCCACTGCCAATGCCCATTCTGTTGTGATACTGGGTGACCCAAACACTGGGCTCAGCCCATGGGGCCATCCCTCTCCAATCAAGCCCACCGGTACTGCTAAAACTGCCAACCTTGAGGGGGTAGGTTGTGCCCATGGCAGCGCTGAGCCGCACTGGCCACGGCTGGGCCAGATACTGAGCATGTGGTTGGCAGCTAGCTGTAGACCCAGAAGCAGTGGGTGCGGGGTTCCTGGAGAGAAGATAGCAAAGGAAAGCTAGGGGCTTCCTTAAGTAGCTGAGGTGGCATGTGTGAGTAACAAACTCAAGTCATACTTGGGTTGTGCTGCCTGGGATAAAGGTAGGGCCAGAGATGAGGTGAAGCTGCCAGACCCCAAACTGAAGAGGCCTTTGGAGGTGGAGCTTCATGCAGCTTTCTGTTAAGACCTCACTTGTGGGCTAAGCTGTGTCTCCAGGGCTAAGGAGAAACTTCACAGTTGCTGTGGAGCAGCATAAACTCCTGGCAGGCGGTGGGAAGCCAGTCATGCCTAAAGTCAGGCATGCCTAAAGTCAGAGGGGCCGGACAGGACAAAAGGAGCTGGATCTGCAGCAAACCCTGGGGGAGAGACTGAGAAGGCAGACTAAGGTCCACTAGGGGATCCCAACTTCACATGCTGTCTGGGGAGGAAGCCAAGCCTACAGATATGCTGATGGATGGGCTGGAACTCAGGGCAGAGGCAGTGATTGTCCCGAGGGGAGAGGGACACTGATATTCCAAGAGAAAGGAGTTCTCTGAGAGGAAAAGGCGGGAGAGCTCACACAGGAACAGAGGACTCTGCTTTGAAGACTTTGGGGCAGTGTGGGAGGCATTTCTGGTACTTGCTGCTGCTGCTCCTGCTGCTGCTGCTGCTTCAGCTGTGGCTGCGGCTGCAGCTGCGGCTCTAGGATGTAGAGCCTGATTCTTCCTCCTCATTCCGAGGCCCCCCACATGGCTTTGACAGGAAGGGGTAATGAACAGGCAAGGGAAGAGTCGGCCCTGTGATGTTATCCTAGTGCAGGTGTTGCAAGCCCCCTCTCTCGATAAATGTCAGTGAGGTGATAGGGCCGAGGGCTAGGAGAGAGATGCAGCTCTGAGAGGGAATGGGTAGGCAGGGGAGCCATACTTCTTCTCAGACACGAGACACCCTGAAGCAGCCAGTACGGTGGGTTCCAGGAGACCCGATGTCCAGGCACCCTCTTCCTCCTGTACCCCTCCTCTCCCCCACTTCCTGCTGGCCATTGGAGGCAGCAGGTAGAGGAGCCACCTTTTGGACAGAGCAGAAGGGCAGAGTCTCACTGCAGTGCTTGTGACTCTTGATGCTCTGAGATGCCACCTGCCTTTCCCTGTCTTGGTGCTGTGCTGGATGGTGACCACACAGCTCCAGGGTGGAGGCAGCTTTGCAGGGTTCCTTCGCCCACTTGGAGGGCAGCAGAGGAATCTTGTCCATTTGCCATCTAGAACGGTGATGCATGCCCATTTCCTCCACCTGTCCTTGTATGGCATCTGCCATCTCCCCTGAATTTTCCTCTGGGAATTGGCAGAAGATGAAAGGGCACTGGGGCCATTCAAACTCTCTTCCTTTTTTAAAAAATTATTATTATTTTTTTTATGGTTCTGGGAATCAAAGCTAGGGCAGGGCAATGCTCCGCTACTGAGTGTTGTCCCCAGCCTCACTCACTTTGAGGACCTGAGATTGTCACAGACAGGGATGAGGCTAGACCTCATCTGCAGCCATAGGAAACCTTGGGTGAGGCCGAGTCCACTTTGGTGGGAACTCCTAACAGAGGTCTGGGAGTTCTTGTTTGAAGCCCATGGGTTTTACATTAACCCAGCTGGCTCTTAGCTATTTAGGCCCCGATACCTGTGCTATGATACCCCATAGAAGACCTCTGGTAGTAATGTCCCCTCAGTGCCTTCTGGGGAAGTCCTAAACAGACACTGATACAAGCTAGGACAGACAGTGTGACAGTATGTGTTAACTCGGCACTTAGTATATGCCATTAAGACGGAGAGGGAAAGAGGAGCAGGAAGAGGTTGCTTCATAACCTAGTCTGCACTTAGGGCATGCTCCTCTGATGTCTTTTATATTGCAGGCCAAGGTTTTTTTTTTGTTTGTTTTTTTTTTTTTTTTTACGTCCCCGCCCCTCAGGCCAAGTTTTAAAGCAATTAGTAGCAAGTGACTTCTTCAGAGTAAAAACATCCAACACCAAACACAGAACAAATGCACTCACAGAACAGAACTGGCCTCTGCAACTGGAACATTACCTAGTACTGCTGTGTACAAGGCAAAGGCCTAAGGGTGACTTCTGACATTTGACCTGGTGTGTAAGTCAGCTTGCTTAAGTTCCTTTGAGTCCCAGAATCACAGGCCACTGTCCCCACAGAGGGCAGTGCTCCCAGGGACAGGGCTACTGGGACACAGAGCTGGGGAAGGAATGAGTCGCGGAGAAGAGTGTGCAAAAACAATTTATGCAGGTCAGAGAGAATGGAGAAGAGCCGGGAGGGTTTATCAGTAAGAAACTGACTGTAAAAGACACACAGAGTTCTTTGCTGGTCCCCACGACCTAATCCTCAGAATCTGTGAAATGGGCTTCTACATGTACAAAGGAGGTGGTGAGGGCAGCGTGGCCTGGGAAAGGGACGGAGTTCAAAGTTCAGTGGGGAGCGGGTCCTGGTGCTGGGTGTCCTGCCCTCAGAACTCAACTCCTGCTCGCCTCTGAGCTCCTGTCACAGGGCCTCATCACTCACCTCCGTGAGGAAAGGGTGTGGAGTCTCCAAGGCTCTTTTTCAGCCCAGATCCCTTCACTGGACTGAAGAAGCCCAAATTCTTCTCATTGTTCTGAGAGAGAGCCTCAGTCTTTATGGCCCCCTCTGTGGTATACTGACCTCCTTCCACACTCCTCTCCACATTGCCTGTCTCTTCCTTTCTCCTTGTCAGCCTCCCACCATCAAAGATTTCATGTGAAAACACTGGTGGGAAGACCAAGGCCATGCTGCCAATCCCCCGGGTCATGAGCTAACCCATAACTGTCCACCCAAACCAAAGAGAACCTGTATGCTTAGGGTTGTGTTGTGCCCTGTGAGAGAGAATTTCCTGGGCCCGGGACCCCCTGGGGGTTCTTAGCACTTGCCTAGCTGGCTAGTGATGACAGCACATTAGCCGTGAAGCCACTTATACATAGCTCCCTATTTTGTGTGTAAAGCCTACACGGGATGTAGGCTTTTACATGGCCATGTAAAAATCATTAGGACCTATCAAGGTGTTCACCAAATGGGAAGGAAGGGACATGACAGGACAGGGTGAGGGTTTGGACCAGTACAGGGTCTGGCTGGACCACTGTGACAAGAAGCCACAATCCATGTTTCCCAGAAGCTCCACTGTTGCGTCTAGATGTCTACAGACACAGCCGAGGTGACTGGGTGACTACTTCCCACGTGTCCTTGTTTGTGCTCTGCTGTGGATGGGCCTAAGGGGCAGCAGGACACAGGCTGCACAAGGAGACGAGGCTTACTCATAGTTCCATGATCTGAGGATTGGGTGAAAAGTGTGTGTGTGTGTGGGGGGGTGCGGGTGGGGGCGCTTGTCACCTCTCATCTCTAGAAGGACCATGTGCAGGAAGACCTGTAGAGGAGCATCCTTCAGCTCGCCCATTCTGGCAGGGTCCTCAAAACCAGGAGTGGACAGTAAAGACAGAAGACAGTGTGACACGTGAGGTCTGAAGTGGGTGGGTGGCTATGCTCTGTCACTGGCACCTTCCGTGTGGGACGATGCCCCAAACCCAAATCAGGCCTCTCGAGCACACCTCCCAACAGATCCCAACCTATCAGGCATGATGCCCTGAGGCTGAGAAGCTTGTGTTTCAGTGGCAAGGGAAAGGCCGGCCAGCCTCCACCACTGTGGGTATGCACTGAATGGGAAAGAGCTGGCCTTTCCTCTAGTCTGTGCTCCTGCTTCGGTCTTAGAGTAGCAGGCTTACCTCGCTCCCTCCTCCCCAGAAAACACTCCCACTGGATATGGCACACCTGATGGATGACCCAGGGGTTTCCCCACCTGAAATCTTCATTGGAATCCCATTGCACATGATCCCGTCTTCAGATACACAAACACCAATAGAGAGTCATTCGAGAGTACTCACCCATGGCTACACCAGTGTAGGTCAGGATGGGTGCTTTTGTTTGGCTGTGCTTTGTACCCCAAAGGGTCATGTGCTGGAGACTTGGTCCTCGTTGTGACAATATTGAAAGATGGTGAAATCCCCAAGGAGGAGTTCTAGTAGATGGTGGGAAGGCCCTGGAGCACTCGCATAAGAAGGGAATAACTGCATTTTCTCAGAACCTCGATCGTTCTTAGATCTCTGGCTTACATGCCCCACCATGATTTCATCCTTTATCCAGGAGGACCTTTACCAAAGCCAGGACTAGTGCCGTGCTGGTCAGTCCAGAATGGCGAGCTGAAGGCGCCTTTGCTCGTGAAGTACCAGCCTCAGGTATTTTGTTCTAGCAACAGAAAACAGACTAAGACAGTGGGGTCACACAGGATCACCATGCTCTGGTCATACTCCGACATCTGAGTTTTCAATCCTCCCCTGGACTCTGTGGACTTCAGGCCTTCAACAGTCACTGAAAACAATTGCAAGTCAAAGTGACGAGTTGAAGCAATACCTTTCAACATTTCACTCCACACTCACACCAATCTGTGAGGTATACACTGTGGTGTGTGTGAGTTCAGTCGGTTCTGAGCAGGCTTTCAACAGCTACTACCCTCAGAGCGTGCTGTGAGGATGGGACATTCTCTCTGTGTAGTTCAACGTGAGTTATTAACTGCTTGAAGGGTGGCTGGTATGGGCAGGTTCTAAGAGTTTTCATTCTTTAAATACATTCAGCCCTGTCTGTTCAGTGGCTGCCACGCTGGCTAGCAAAGGCCCAGAGAGCCAAAGGTGAGGAAGACATGACCTCGCTCCTCGGTGCTGCCTTGCAGAGGAATTGAAGGCCAGATCCAATGGCTCCTTTGTGTGCACTCGCTTGGAATGTGCAGCAGGTCCCTGCAACTCAGGAGGCAGGCCCTGCTGATGTGAACACTGTGAAGTCAACCCTCAGCCTAGAAATCTATCCGGCATAGCCACGATTGTGCATGTCTATTCACGTTTATGTCCAGCAGGGCTTCAGTAACCAAGTCTAGCCAGTCACACAGCAAGAGTAGAAGGAGGGCCACCATGCTGTCTTCAGGAGCCCACATTTATGACCCCACCGTGGACCAGAGCCTGAGCAGCCTCCACCTGTCATGTGGGGGGCACTGGAGAGGTTACTATGAAAACCTTTATACATCTGAGCGAGATTCCAGACCAGGCCAAGCTCTCATCACAAGCTGCTCAGTACTGAGTTTCACAGTGAGGAGACTCAAGGAGGACGTGGCTCCTGCCATGACTGTGACTTGCCAGGCCAGGGCTCTTCTGTCCTTGAGTGGGAAGACACAGAAAGCATTTGGTACGGATGATCCTAAGGCCCGTCAGAGACGCTCCACATGAAGGAGCAGTGAGGACGACTTAGGCAGAGGATCAGCAACCCCCTCCCCACTGTGCTGAGCTTTCCCTGTCTGAACTTCGCACGGCCATTCATACACCTGCCCAGCACCTAGAACGTGCTGTGGGCCTCCCTCCAGCTTCCTCGTGACAAGCACCTGTCAGCAATGCCTACACCAGTGGCAGCTGCCAGGCAA
This sequence comes from Peromyscus eremicus, assembly GCF_949786415.1. Taxonomy (NCBI): domain Eukaryota; kingdom Metazoa; phylum Chordata; class Mammalia; order Rodentia; family Cricetidae; genus Peromyscus; species Peromyscus eremicus. The sequence goes on along the minus strand of NW_026734777.1, from coordinate 167,386 downwards.
CTTCTAGCAACTGGCTGTGAGTAGAAATTGATCCTGGTTCCAGCCCTGCTAAGGCCTGGGCAGCTGATATCCACTTTCAGACTCATGTCCTGGCAGTCTGAGCTGAGGAAGAGAGCCATCGACTCCTGATCTCTGCCGGTCCGCTACCAACTCCAACGTACGTGGCTGCCACGCTGCTTCTGCCAACCCCGATGGTTCTCACTCAGAAGGGGACCCAGCATGCCTGACTTACCCTGGGGACTGGCGACATTTCTGCTGACTTCAGGGCTGCCCCCTCCCCTTGCAGGATGTCCTTCCCGTAGTCCTTCCGCCACTGGAAATGTGTTATTTGCCCTGTGCACATAATAAAAAAGAGTGAGGCAAACAGAATAAATGTTACAATTTACCTCGTAGCCAAAACAGAGGCTTTCACGTGGGATGAAGGTTATAAACAATTGGCTTTGGGGATAACTTCATGCCATACAGTGTATGAATTAGGGACCCTAGTGTAATAGTTTTCAAATTATTAGGTTTATGAACAAAGAAAAAAGAAAGAAAGAAATACTGTGCCTCTGGAAGCCACTAAACTTCTGCCCGTGGGTTGCTGGACTCAGAATGTTGGAAGTGCTGGGTTCGATTTCTAATCAGATGAAACAGGGTGTCTTCGTTAGGGTTACTATTGCTGTCAAGAAGCACCATGACCAAAGCGACTCGGAAAGGAAAGGGTTTGTTTGTCTTACCCTTCAACATCACAGTTCATCACTGAAGGAAGTCAGGACAGGATCCTGGAGGTGGGAGCTGATGCAGAGACCATGGAGGGGTGTTTCTTACTGGCTTGCTCCCCGTGGCTTGTTCAGCCTGCTTTCTTATAGAACCCAGGACCACCAGCCCAGGGGTGGTCTGGCCCCTCCCCCATCAAGCACTAGTTAAGAAATGCCCTACAGGCTTGCCTACAGCCCAATCGTATGAAGGCATTTTCTCAATTGAGGCTCCCTCCTCTCAGATGACTTTAGCTTGTATCAAGTTGATATAAAACTAGCCAACACACAGGGTCTCCTCTAGAACCCCTGGAAAACTGTACCCCGGGGACTCAAAACTTCTAGGACAATTGCATCTCAAGTGCAGTTTCTGGGGTACATAGTGACATGTTTAAACCTAGAACTCTTTTTCTTTTGTGGGAAAAATATACCAAAGCATAATTAAACTTTACTAAAATACAGTGCATCCCCTAGAAAGCACGCTCCAAAGAATACTTAAGGACTGAAGGGTTCATCTCAATGGTGAGGGCTGGCCTAGTGAGCAAGAAACCCTGGGGGTGCAGTTCAGTGGTGAGGGTCTGACTACCATTCCCAAAGCCCTGGGTTCCACACCTAACACCACATAAATGCCATGGTGGTACATACCTACAATCCCAGAAGTTGGGAGGTAGAGGCCTCCCAGGAGGACCACAAGTTCAAGGTCATCCTTAGCTACATAGTGGATTCAAGACCAGCCCAGGCTACATGAGACTGCCTTAAACACAGAAAAAAACAAAGACTACTCAAAGCACAATTTGGCTCAATTTATCCTCACTTAGACATAAAGGAACTATATTGGCCTGTTAACTCGAAAAGGGTTGCAGCAGAAGCTGGAATCTGTTCCAACTGGTCATTCAGACGGCAACATTACAGTCCCCCGTTTGGAGTCCCTGGCTTGCAGTCTACTGCCTACCCTTCATCTTCCTAGGAAGAAGCCACACACTAATCCTGGGGCCTCCCAAGGACACTCTGGCCTCTCTGCTTCTTTTATGGTGTTCCCTGTAAACCTGACTCAGGAGTGGGAGATGGGTTTCCACACCAGCACAGCGTTTCATACACCATCTTAGGGCCAGTAGTGACCTCCTTGGAAAATGGTCTCTGAATCCTGCCAGAATTGGATGTGGCCTCACTGCAAGGGAAGGTCAGCAGCCCGGGCTGAAGATAGGCTCACGGAGGTGAGTCCTGAGGATTTTTGCATGAAAGATGTGATGAGGAAAATCTCAGAAGTATCGCTGGTGAAATGGGGAGAGCTCCGTAGACTGCAGAGAGGTCAGGGGTGCTGTGTCTCTTAGTAGGAAATGTGAAATGCAGTTTTGGCCTTTCAGAGCCCCAAGAACGTTGTCCTAGGTGTTGATGAGACACTTTATGTTGCTTGGAATTTGATTTTTATGCACATCTTTAGTCATTCTGCAGTGGTGATAGTATTGATTTCTTTCTTTAAGTTTATTTTAAATTTTCTTTAAATTTACATTTATTTATTGTGTGTGTGCATATCAAAATGCTTGTAGAGGTCAAAGGACAACTTGCAAAGAGTTGGTTCTCTCCTTCCATCATGTGAATGCCAGGATTTTGAACTCAGGTCATTGGGCTTAGCAGCAAGCCCCCTAACCCACTGAGCCCTTCTTGACAGGCTGCAATTGTCTTATTTTAAGAATGGCAACACTAAGGGCTGAAGAGATACCTCAAAGGTTAAAAGCACTTGCTGCTCTTGGAGAGGACCTGAGTTTAATTCCAAGCACCCATGTGGTAGCTCACAATTATCTGTAACTCCAGTCCTAGGGGATCTGATGCCCTCTTCTGGCCTACACAGGCAGCAGCCAACCTATGGTACATGTACATACGTGCAGACAAGCACTTATGCATAAAAATAAAAATTAAAATCCCCAAAAAAGGTGTACTGAAGAGATAGCTTAGCACTTTGTGAAGTGAAGAGCACTTTGCTGCTCTTTCAAAGAATCTTCGAGTTCAGTTTCCAGCACCCAATCAGGAGGCTCACAATTGCTGGCTTTTGCTGGCACCTGTATACACACACATGCACACACATGGTTTAATATATATGATATATATTATATATATAAATACACTAAAGACCGAGGGTGTATCTCGGTGGTAGAGCACTAATGCATCATGGGCAGGGCTCTGGGATTAGTTCTCAGTACCACAAAATCCTGGCATCTAAGGGATTCTCCATTTAATGAATACAAAAAGAAGCAAAATGTCATGCCCAGGTGCACTCTGAATCAAGCCATGTGGATACAAACATGGTCCCCACTCCATGCTTCCATCTGCACACCGGCAAAACTGAACACAGCTGATTGCAGGCACTGCTGACTACGCTTGCCAGGGACCAAACATGAACCATGGAAAAATACTAGCTAATGAGGTGACCATATGGTTCTGGTCTTTCAGTTTGTATACATGGTTCATTACATTGATTGATTTACCCATGTCTCTAGAATAATGCTAACTTGGTCATGATGGATAATCTTTTTTATGTGCTCTTGAATTTGGTTTTTTAAGTATTTGTTGAGAATTGTTCCAGCTATCTTCATAAGGCTTGCTGGTCTATAATTTCCTTTATTGTTGAGTCTTTGTGTGGTTTAGTTTTCAGGATAATATTGGCTTTATAAAAAGAATTATGTAGTGTTCCTTCAGTTTCTATTTTTTTGTAGTAATTTGAGGAGTAATGGAGTTAATTCTTCTTTAAGGCCTGATAGAATTCTGTGCTGAATTCATCTGTCCATGAACTTTTTTTGGAGTAGGAGACTTTTAATGCTTTTATTTTACTAGGTGTTATTTCACTAGGAGGTCTATATAAATTGCTTATTTGATCTTGATTTTACTTTAGTAGGATATATATATATATATCAAGAAATTCATCTGTTTCTTAGGTTTTCCAGTTTGGTAGAGTACAGAATTTTTAAGGTATGTCCTTATGATTCTCTACGTTTCCTTGGTGTCTGTTGTAATGTTCCCTCTTTTGTTTCTAATTTTATAAATTTTGATCCCCTTCTCTACATTTTAGTTCATTCGGCTAAGGGTTTGTTAATTTTATTGTCTCAAAGAACAACTTCGTTTCATTGATTTTTTTGGTGTGTGTGTGTGTGTGTGTGTGTGTGTGCGCGTGCGCGTGCGTGCGCACGCGTGTGCTTCTATCTCTTCATTTCAGCCATGAGTTGATTATTTTTTGCTGTCTATTCCTTTTGGTTGTTATCTCTTCTCCTCCTCCTCTTCCTCCTCCCTCCTTCTCTTTCTCTTTCTCTTTTTCCTTCTCCTTCTTCTGTTGGTCTTTTTCATTAGGACTGTTAGCTCCCCAATAATGACATAGAAACTTATTTAATTATGAAAGCTCAGCCTATAGCTTAGGCTTGTTTCAAACTAGTTCTTATAATTTAAATTAACCAGTTTCTAGTAGTCTACATCCTGCCATGTGGCTCATATCTCTTACCTCTCCTTCTGCATGTCTTGTTTGTTTCCTGTCTCTCAGCACCTCTGCCCTTCCTCCCATTGTCCTCTGTGCTCCCCAAATTCTGCCTAGCTATTGGCCATTTTAGCTTATTATTAAACCATTCACAGTGACATATCTTCACACAGTGTAATCAAATATCTTGCAACATTTCCCTCTTCTTGGGAAACAAAAAAGAAAGAGTTTTTAACTCTAACATAGTAAAACTATATACAATAAGAACAATTATCAAGTAAGGATTACATTTACAATACCCAGTCCATTTGTATTTGGCAGATTCAAAGAAAATACTCCATTATTAATCCTATCTTGGTGACTCCAAAGTTTTGTACCTAACTTATTTTCTTTCGTAACTAATGAAAAGTATAACTAAAACTATGTAGTCTTCAATTTCATCAAAGACCCCAGAAGGATATACTATTACCCGAGTAAACAGGAAGTGCAGTGCAAGCCACTTCCAAATCTGTAGAAATAACAGACATCTGGCTGCCTGGACAGTCACCCAACATGCCTCTACGATATTGGGTCACCCATCTTCTGCCTACAGTCTATCTGTCAGACTTTTCTATGAATCAGGAATTTTTGAAGGACTGTCCTATCCTGTCTTGGCAAAGTTCAGTAGTTGCTTTTTTGTATGTCCTACTTGTCCAGTTTAGATAGTGTAGTGACAACAGTAGAGGCAAAGGCAATTTCTTGCCCAAATGGCTATTTTTTTGCCACATAGAAAGCAAATTCCATATGGAGTTTCTTCGATGACCATCATCTTCTCTGAAGTAGATTGGTGCTGCCAGGAACAGATGTGTCTCACTGTCATGAGAAGCCCTATGTTATTAAAACATTAAAATACCATATTCTGTAGGTCTCTGAAATGTTGGAAGACCACTATCTATTTAAAATATGTCTCTGATTGACCCTGAAAATATACCTAACTTGACTGTAATTTTGATTGTAATAGAAGACTAACTACTAACCTGTATTTCTTTATTATCCTAAATAGCTTTCAAGGACAAGAACTTTACATTACATTTTTAAATGAGCTCCATAGGTACAATATCTTAAATAAGAGTAGAAACATACCTTCAGTATAACAAAAATAACTTTAAGTTTGTATCTATGTACCAAAATCCATACCAATGTAAAATATTTGAGGTTAATAGTTGTCTTTTTTCACCTATATTCCTATATCCCCACTAAATTATGACAAACATCCATAACCCACTGGATTACCATAAACTACTCACTCCACCTCTTGGGAATGTGAGTGTTATGCTCTCTTAACTTCTTCCTGTTGTCTGGGGGCACTGACATCTTTGAGGGACCTTAAGAAAATTAGAATAATGGTCAAGTGCTGGCTAGAATAGCCTGTAAGGTAAGACCATCTCAGCCAGTAGCCTTGAAGCTGTTCTGGATGTAGAATTCTGAGGAAACTGCAACAGAGGCATTCTGAGAAGCTGGATCACCTGGACCATCCATTTTCCTTGGTGTCTGGTCCCCTTGCTCTGAAAACACATACGCTTTCAAAGGTAACATACATATCTAAATTAACACAAGTATGGCCTCTGTGGTGTGCAAAAGTCAGTTAAAGATAATTTTTTTGTTTTATGTTGTAGAATATTATTTTAAAATGTATTACATTGGTTTGTTCTGTGGAACATTGGTTTAATGATGCAAAGATGTGTTGCATTCTTTTATGTTGTGTTTGTTTGGCTTTGTGAAGTTGTGTTGCTTTGCCTGTCTAGAGTACTTGATATTCTGATGAAGGGCTGATGGCTGGTGGCAGGCCAGGAGAAAGGAAAGAAAGGGCTGGCAGAATAAATAGAAGGAGAAATCTGGGAGGAAAAGAAAGAAGGAGCCAGAGAAGGCTAAGAGGACTTCAGGGGCCAGCCACCCAGCCACACAGCCAGCCATGGAGTAAGAGTAAAAGTAAGCTATACAAAAGTAAGAGAAATGTAAAAGCCCAGAGGCAAAAGGTAGACAGGATAATTTCTGTTAAGGAAAGCTGACTAGAAACAAGCCAAGCTAAGGCCAGGAATTTATAATTAAGACTAACTCTCTGTGTGTATTTATTTGAGAGCTGGGTAGCGGGACCCCCAAAAGAACAAAAACAACCAACAACAACAGTTTTCTGATTGAGCAGGTAAAATATACATCACTTGTCTTGTCTTTTTTTTTTTTTTTTTTTTTTTTGGTTTTTCGAGGCAGGGTTTCTCTTTGTAGCTTTGCACCTTTCCTGGGACTCACTTGGTAGTCCAGGCTGGCCTCGAACTCACAGAGATCTGCCTGCCTCTGCCTCCCGAGTGCTGGGATTAAACGCGTGTGCCACCACCGCCCGGCTGTCTTGTAGTTTTTATAGGCTTATTTCTTTATGTCTGTAGCCAGGATTTTTATGGGGTTTCCCCTGATCAAATCTGATCCCAGTTATCTTGAATGAATCCACAGCCTTTTATTTCCTTTGGAAACAAAAGCATAACCTCTTCCCCAAAGTAACATTTTTTTTTTACTTCAATTTAAGACATTTAAAAAATATACAGACTAGTTTAATGTAGTAGTTTTTATAATCCAGTGTCTCTCAGCAGCTATTGTTTGCTCATCAGCAATCACAAAATTTAAAGTCAATACAACACTATACAGGATCCAGACTTTCTGTATATTTCCCATCTCTATGTGGCTTATTCTTTTTTTGTTTTTTAACTTTACTTCTCTCTTTAAAGACTTTATTTTATTATTTTTAAACCATTGCTTTTTTACAACTGTCTATATCCTTTCTTTCCCTTAAGCCTTCGCACATTGTTAAACACACTATAACCTGTTTAGAGGTTTCTTGTATTTGGACCTGGCTTTACTAACCATCTGCAACATTCTCTGATCACATAACATACAGCTCAGCTTAGCCTATGGCACTGGCACATGGTACTAGTGGATGGCAACTGGCTCCATCCCACAGGCAGCAGCCTGTAGCCATGTCTTTGTACACTGCCAAGAACCAGCCTGCCTGAGAGACTACAGGGCTAGTTCTTTGCCCATAATTTTATTTTTTGTTTTCTCAGGCCCTATGTTTGGATATTCATACCCCCACATTAGACGCCATTTATAGACAGATTTTTTTGTTGGGACCATCAGCTCCCCAATAATGACACAGGGATTTCTTAGTAATTATTAAAGCTTGGCCTATAGCTTAGGCTTGTTTCTAACTAGTTCTTATAACTTAAATGAACCTATTTGTATTAATCTATGTCCTGCTATGAGTCATGTCTGTTACTTCTCCTACTGCATGTCTTGTTTATTCTCATCTCTCAGCATCTTTGCCCTTCTTTTCAGCATTCTCTGTGCCCCCCCAATCCTGCCTAGCTAGTGGCCATTTAGCTTTTTATTAAACTAATCACAGTGACATATTTTCATACAGTGTAATCAAGTATCTCACAATATTCTCCTTCTCCTTCTGTTTTAGAGCTTCCAGGTGTACTATTGAGTTGCCAACATTAGATCTCTTTGTTTTTGTTTTGTATGTTTGATTTATATGTGGGCACTTAGTGTTATGAACTTGCATCTTAGAATGCCTTTTTTATGTCTCACAGCTTTGGGCTTGCTGTGTTTTCATTTCCATTCAATTTGAAAAATTTCTTTCTTGATTTCTGTTTTGACTCAGTTTTCATCAGTAGTTAGTTATTTAGTTTCCATGTCTTGGTTCACTTTCTGGCGTTTCTGCTGTTGTTTTATATCTAGGTTTAATCCATGGTGTTCAGATAAGATACAGAATGTTATTTCCATTTTCTTACATCTATTGAGACTTACTTCATGTCCAGTTGTACGGTCAATTTTGGAGAAAGTTCCATGAGCTGCTGAGAAGAAAGTATATTCTTTTGTGTTTGGATGAAATATTTCCTAGATATCTACTAGATACATATGGTGTATGGCATTATTTAACACCAGCATGTCTCTGTTTAGTTTTTATCTAGATGACCTGTGTATTGAAGAAAGTGTATTGAAGTCACCCACTATTGTTGTGTGAGGGTCACTATGTAATTCTAGCTGGGATTAAAGGTGTGTACCACCACCACCTGGCTTAATCTGTATTTTTAATTATACATTACATTTTAAAATGAGATGCATAAGCATAATAACCAAAACAAGAGTAGAAACATACATGCAGTATTACAAAATTAACTTTAAATTTGTATCAATGTATAAAAATTCATACTAATGTAAAATATTTAAGACTGGTAGTTGTATTTGGTTTAAAAATAGATTCAATAATCTATCCTTTTATTCTATTATTTTTATATCCTCCCTTTTTCTTTTCAGAATGGAATCTTGAATGTAATCTCCTTTGTTCAGCTTATTTTTCCTGACCATTACCAATAACAACTTGTAATCAACCCCCCTAAAATTATAACAAACATCCATAGCCAATACTTTTGGAATGTGGATGTTGTTTTCTCTAGACTGCTTCCTGTTTTCTGGGGGCACTGTTAATCTTTGGGAGAACCTTGAGAAAATCAGGATAATTGTTAAGTCTTGGCTGGAGTAGTCTGTGAGGCTGGATCATCTTAGTCAGCAGCCTTGAAGCTGTTTTGCATGCTAGATCACCTTGGTCCATCCATTTTTATTGGTGTCTGTTCCCCTTGTTCTGAAAATATATAGACTTTTAAGGGTAACATTCATATCTGTATCAATATAAATATAGATTGTGCATTGTACACAAGTCGGCCAAAGATGATTTTTTTGTTATGCATTTGAGCAGGTAAAATATACATCATGTGTCTTGTTCTTTTAGGTTTATTTCTTCATGTCTGCAGTCAGGATTTCAGGGGGTCTTCCTCAATCAAACCTGATTGTCTTTAACCTGGAATGAATCCACAGCCTCTCATTTCCTGTGGAAATAAAAGCATAACTTCCCCCCCCAAAGTAACATATCTTGTGACTTAAAATTTGAAGTCAAGATATTTTTAAAATATATAAGTTGGTTGAATCTAGCAGTTTCCATAATCCAATGTCTCTTAGCAGCCAAAAAATTAAAACACAACACAATAGCATATAGGATCCATACTCTCTGTGTATTTCCTATCTTTGTTGACGTTTTATATTTTTTAAATTACTCTATTCCTTTTTACAGGACTTTCTCTACACTTTATCTTTCCTATCCCAAGCTTATGCATATTTTAAAACATGCTATTATCCATTTAGAAGTCTTCTTCATCTGAATCTGTCTTTACTGTGTATCTGTAACCTTTTCTGTCTGCAAAAACCCTAAACCTGCCATGCAGTATGGCTCTGGGTGATATCTCTCTGTACCATGTCCCATGTGATGGGAACGTACCACGTGGCTTAGCTCATAGTGTGCTGGCAGTTGCCAGGAGATTTGTCACTGTACTGCAGCAGGTATGAGAGATACAAGACTAGGAAATCATGTCTGGCTCCATTTCTATATGTTTAGAACCTTTTTTTAAAGCTTGCTCAGGCTTTGTGTGGATGAACACGGCCCTGGAAGTTGGGTGCCATTTATAAGGCAGAGTTTTCCTCTCCTGACCCCCTGATCCCAGATAATCAACATGGAGACTTAAGATTGCTTATAAATGTCAGCCAATAGCTCAGGCTTATTACTAACTAGCTCTTACATTTTAAGTTAACCCATATACCTTATTCATGCTCTGCATGTGGTGGTACTTTTATTAGCATGTCACATACATCTCCTGCTCCCTCTGCATCTGGCTGGCAACTCCTCTGACTCCACCCTTTCTCTTCCCAGCATTCTCAGTTTGGCTCTCCTACCTAAGCTTATCCTGTTCAGCTATTGGCCAGTCGTCTTCTTTATTAAACCAGTCACAGTGACAAATCTTCATAGTGTACAGAATGGTTACTCTACAGCAGGACTATCTTTGCAGACTGAAGGAAATACCAAAGACCTGATGTGTTGTGGATGTGTTACATTTGTTTATGCTGTGTAATATTTATTTAATGATGCAAAGATGTGTTGCATTCCTTTATATTGTATTTGTTTAACTCTGTGAAGCTGTGTTACTTTGTCTCCCTAAAACACCTTATTGGTCTAATAAAGAGCTGAATGTCCAACAGCTAGGCAGGAGAAAGGATAGGCAGGGCTGGAAGGCAGAGAGAATGCATTGGAGGAGAAATCTGAGAAGAAATATCAAGGAGCAAGAAAAGGAGAGGAGAACTCCAGGGGCCAGCCACTCAGCTACACAGTAAGCTGTGGAGTAAGAAGTAAAGAAAGGTATATAGAAATAGAGAAAGATAAAAGCTCAGAGGCAAAGGTAGATGGTATAATTTAAGTTAAAAAAGCTGATTAGAAGCAAGCAAAGCTAAGGCCAGGCATTCATGAGAAAGAATATGCCTCTATGTGATTTATTTAGGAGCTGGATGGTGGGCCCCCAAAAAGCAAGAGTAAAAAAAACAAAAGAAACTACAGAGATCTTTTCTGGAAAAAAAAAGAAAGCATAGCAATATAGGACTTTGGCGAGAAAGGCATGAACAGGTATAGTGCGTTCTCAATGCTCCTGTAGTCATTACCCCTATCTTAGCCAGAATTAATAAAGGCTGTACAGATGGTCAATGAGGATGTCACCTAGAAAATGATGTGTACAGACACTGTTGTAGATGTAACAGTCTTATTAAATAAGAAACACAGAGCCAAATGCAGAGTTAAAAGCCCAAGAGGTCAGAGCAGTGGCTAAGAGCTGAGACTTAAAACCGCCTTCTTAATCTTCCTGCCGCTGCCGTCCTTCCCCTCAGAAAGAGGTCTACTTCCTGTGTGTCTGTCTTTTTATTGACTTTCTGTTCTGCCTTCTTATTGGTTGTAAACCCAAACACATGACCTCCTCGTCACTGCCTGTCTATACAGACCTCTAGGTCTCTATGGTTGGAATTGAGATTAAAGGCGTGTGTCTCCATGCTGGTTGTATTCTTGAACACACAGAGGTCTGCCTGTCATGTGATCAGGATTAAAGGTGTGTGCCACCACCACCCAGCTTCTGCTATGGCTTGCTATGAGCTCTGACCCCCAGGTAATTTTGTTTATTAACATACAAATAAAATCACATTTCAGTACAAATATCACCATAGCTTCTGTAGTCATTACCCCTATCTTAGCCAGAATTAATAAAGGTTGTACAGATGGTCAATGAGGATGTCACCTAGAAAATGATGTGTACAGGCACTGTTTATTATATTACCAATGCACCTGGCTACTGTTCTTGTCTGTTTGTGATGAGGACATATCCAGGCCTGGCTAGTGGAAGGGAAGTTCCTATTCATCCCAACCATCATGTGACAACTTGACTTTGAATGACTTTGAATCTGAGCATCTCTAGAAAATATGGAAGCCTTGTTCACCTCTCAGTGTGGTCCTCTAACCAGAGAATCACTAACTGAGAGGCACTAGGCAGGTTGAAAATATTGGAGGAAGACCATATATTTCTGCTAAGCTAGGGCCCTTCTATAGCTTCTTATGTAAACAGTGAAGGTAAACAGTGAAAATAAATACATTCTCTACTGTTAGTTACACGAGTAACCAACACAATCTCATGCTACCTGAGTTCACTCATGTTGCTCACTCTTCTGCCATTTAACAGACACCACAGAGAAATTCTGTAATGCAAGTTGTGTGTGTGTGTGTGTGTGTATGTGTGTGTGTGTGTGTGTGTGTGTGTGTGTAGGGAAAACATTTACTTTGTAGTTGGCCATCATGAAGTACAGTACAGTGGCATTTAAAATAACCCAGACTCTAGTCTTGGACTTAGATGAGTTGACTTGCCTAGACAGTAGCTGTTGGATGTCACAGCATGATGAGTTCACAATGAACGTTCTATGACACGCTGCTGACATGTACTTAGATATGTTCATGCCTCAGTGCAGAGTGCCAGTATACTCTGAGATTTGGCTCATTGTAAACGTTTCTAAATACAGCGATAATTGTTTGGAGTTGGTAAAATGGGGAACTGCTGTTACAGTCCAGGTATGACATTACTAACCATTGAATACTTCTTCAAATAGACTGGTTAATGTTTCTCAAAATATCTTTAAATATTTATAACTTCTGTGTTGTTAGAATTATTTTTATCATGTATAATGTATGTTCTATTCTCTATGAAATACTTTGTAATGCAGTCCAGAGGAGGCTAGCTCCCCAGAACTGCTCCAGGGTTGTGAATAGAAGACCTCTTTCAGAGCTATAGCTGTCTTCATGAATTGTTCAAAACCTAAATTAGAGATGTTCATATTTGTGAAGAACTGTTAATTAAGGTTGTATGTTTTCAATGATCTTATAATACTAGACATTTTAATATGTAATGTTAATCCATCAAGAATTCTGGGGCTCATTTCATTAAACAGGTATACACTGACCATGGTAAAGCAGCTAGAATACTCTAGTGAACAATGCTGGCTATTTTTAGGCATGGACATTTGATTGATTGTATACTTAGGACAACATAGGAATCATTTAAAAATCTACACCTCTTTTCAATAGAGATTGGTAAATTTGAAATGTAGGTCTTTAGGACTAGCAGTCATATGCCATTGAAGAACAGTGACCTGGGAATTTAAAATTCAGGACTTTGGATAGCAGGATATTTTACAATAACTAACCTTCCCAAGTGTTGGCACTGCTTGGATTATATTCATTAAATGACTCAGCAACAGCATAGACACATGTTCTTCTTTATTGACTATGTGAATTCCCAGGGTGGAATAAACACACACACACACACACACACACACACACACACACACACACACAGAGAGAGAGAGAGAGAGAGAGAGAGAGAGAGAGAGAGAGAGAGAGAGAGAGAGAGAGAGAGAGAGAATATGCTCTTAGGTAGAAGAGCCAAGATGTGAACCCAGACATATTGCCCACTATCCTGAGTCTCTAAAATGTTACTTTATTCACCAAACAAGATGTTCTATCATCTAAGTACATGTCAGGATATCTGCAAGTCTGTAGAAGTCCTAGATACTATCTACTTTATGACATAGCCCAGGATAGGTATTGTTACATCAGTGTCACATTTCATCCTAGTCATTATAAGGAAGTACCAGTACTTCTCATCAGTTCACAGATACTTAGGGTTGGGACACTCACCTTCACACCTGGCCTAAAGACAATTACAAATGGGGAGATCTTTGGTTGATGTCTAATGGCAATACAAATGTGGCTCTTACAAGTACAGAGACCTTGTGAGCTATACACCCTGAAATAGTGACACATAAGTACCAAGAATATCTACCCAGTTTTAAGAGTACGCATCAACCTTGAAGCAACTCTCATGTAGAACTGTGTTAAAGGACTTGAATGGTCAACAGGATCCAGACAGTCATTCTTCCCCATCACTGCTGGTTTTAAATTGGATGCCACAAAACGCATGAATACAAAGGTTCATAGAATAGTAAGAAAAGACTAGAAGGAGAAACAAGACACAATATGCTTATTATTGCTTTCCACTCTTCAATAAATTATTGTTGTATGTCAAAGGATGAAGGATCAATACAGTTACACCATATGCCTCATACTAAATTCACTTCCCCAGTAAAATGTATATGTTATCAAGGCTAAAATTCTATGTTCTTTGTGGTGAATGCAGAATCAGAATGTATCAATTGATGGAGGTTGAAATATGTTTGTGAGATATGCTGAAGGGATTGTTAGTTCTCTGGGTTTCAAAACGATCTTAGGAATCGATGGTGATTTGTTGTTTAATTGTGAGATTTATTTTAATGGAGAGAGTGAGATGGCTCAGTAAGTATCAGTGCTTGTCACCAGACCTGATGTTTTGATTCTATCCCCAGAATCCACCTAATGGAAGGAGAGACTTGGACACCAAAGGTTGTCCTCTGATGTGCTCCCTCCCAAACTGAATAAATGTATAAAAGTTTTTCAAAACATGTATTCCATAGTTACATATTGAAACATAGACTCTCACGTTGCTTTAGATTCCTATTCTCTAGAAAGCAGAAAAAAACCCTCTGTTTATTATTATTTTTTTAATCTTTGCCTATATTTGCCGTTAGGAAAAAGTCTAGTAGTCGCTTAACTAAGTCTAATCACATGTACTGACGCCATACACTTTTATCCATGTCAAGTAAAGATGCTTGGGTGGGTAAATGGTACCATGAACTGACAGTTATTTTTCTGTCCCTCTAGTTGAACCGGAATATCCAACTGTCACACCTTCCCCAACCGATGTACAAAAGTTCCCGAATTCCTTGGCGAAGGTAAACAGTTTCTTTCCTTTATGAAAGAGTGAAAAGCTGCTTTAATGATTATTCCCTTATGTTTTAGTGGCTATCACATTTGAAAAATAAAGTTGGTTAGGTTATCATGAGTGTTAAATAGTATATTTAGGAAGAGGGGGAAACAGAATTAGACCAGATTAGTGATTGGATAGAACATTCACACATGCTTATGTCAGGTATTGATTCTGAGTCAAGGGGACAGGATGTCTTTGGGAGAATGGTGTTCTGCTTTTGACAAAAGTATGTAAATTTCACTTGGAAGTTGATAGGCATATCATCCATGTAGAGGTAAGGGTCCCCTCCTTTTTTTTTTATGACTTCTAGAGCCTCTGGTTTAGGTTGAATTTGATTGTTTCCCAAAGATCAATGTTGTGGAAGCTTCATATGCCCCAGTATAGGGTGTCCAGGTGCTCAGAACTCTAAGTCATGGGATACACGTACATTATTAGAGTGCCTCATAAAAGGGCATAGTAGTAATATAGTAATCATAATAATCAGTAGAATACAGGAAACTTAGATATTTTTGTACCACTCTAGAAATCACAAGAGAGATGGGGCCATTTTTTTTTTTCTCAACACAGAAACACCAACTCATCCTAAGCCTATGAGGTCTTATAAGGGCTATTACAATTCGGAATACCTTAAATATCCTAAAACTATGGCATGTAGGACTGGGTCTCCTACAACCCAGACTTGCCTCAAACTACTGGTCTCCTGAGTGTCTAACACCCTAGTGCAGGAGCTACAGGTATAGACCAGTATGCCTGACTCAAACAAACACGTGGAAGTGCACGTTATCCTCGGGGACCACTAAACCCTCCAAAGCAAACCACAGTGCGGGAGAGCCAGGCGGCGGCAGTTGTTGAGGAGAGCAAAAGAGCATGTAGTGTTGGTTTTCACCAGTGTTGGTTTTTATGTGGCGGCACAATGTCATTCATTAAGCGGCACTGTTACCGTGTGAGGAAAGGTTCGAGGCACCACAAATCCACTATCAGAGTTTATTAGGGAAGGAGGGACAGGAGAGAATGTGCCTAGGCCTATGGAAGACGTGGGGGGAGGGGAAGGGAGAAGGGGGAAGGAGTCTGTGACTAGCTTTTTATGGATTCCCCTGCCCATGCGCATATGTAACTGTGCCACGCATACGCATAGATTGCCTAATGCAGCGCATGGATTACATAAGACGTAAAGCCTTGGAATGACTAATCATTTTGGCAGTGCATGCTCGGTCATGTAGCTGGGGAGTGGGGGAGGAGGGAGTGGCCAGTGACCAGGAATTCCAACACATGGGCCACAGAGGGACTCTACAAAGGAAGCCGGTGGTATGACAACCTGAGCTCTGAGCTTCAAGCCTCCTGTGTGGAAAAACTGGGAGTTCTTGGCTCTGTGACTTTGGGCAAACTTACCCTTTCTGTGTCTACATTGCCTTCCTCAATAAAGTAGCAATAACAATATTTACTTAATTGCCTTAAAATATTAAAAGATATTAATCTGTCCTGTCACATAGTAAGTGCTCAATAAAGGTTAATTCTTGTTTCAAACAAACAAACAAACAAACAAATCATAGTAATCAGATATGGAGTTGCTCTGTCATGTCGTGATATACCTTAGCTGACCATCAGTGGAGGTTAAACACATAGGGATACCTGATGTGGCCTCTAGTCAGCAAAAGTGAAAAACAGACTAGTGTTTGTCACAAAGGAGACGTCCTGAGATATTTTGTCAGTATCATATAACATACTAATCCAGAATCTTCCACCCAAGGGCTTGGCAATCCTTGGTGTAATAATGCCCAGCAAACAGGTGAACCAAAGCGTTGTGCAAACAGAACTCACCATAATCTGAGTCTCAAAGTGTTTTCTTTACTGTGTGTTGCAGGTGGAACCTGGAATACACAGACACGGTATGTATTCTGGAGTCACTGAAGACATGTTTTAGATGTGAATTGTGTGAATACTGGTTGTCTTTTGTCTAGTGTACCACAGTAAGCAAAAACACATTCATCAATTGACAGTTGGGAGTTCGATTTCAAAAAATAAGTGATACCTCAAGTAAGAAACCATACTCATGTGTCTACAGTGGCTACATCTAGCTGTGACCTCTTTAGTTTGGGATTTTGTGCACCAGGCTATGTTTAAACTTCTTTTATCTAGACAGATGTCCATGTCACTGAACCCAATTTTTAGGGAAACTGTTGTGAAAAAAAAATTAAGGACTTGAGCCACTGTGTCAGCTGGCCATGAGTCAACCATGGAGGATCTAGCACAGGCTCCATTCTTGTTCTGGAAGACTTTTTTTTAAAACTTTTTTTAAATTGTATTTTGTTTACTCCATCTATGTTGATTGAGTAAACAAAATATTTTTTTTTTTAGGAGTGGGGGAGGAGAACATAGGGAAATGGGAGGGTCAAGCTGGAACAGGGACAGAGTGGGAGGGCAGGGAGGAAGATACCATGATAGATGAGGACATCATGGGAATAGGAAGAGGCAGAGGGCTGGGGAGGCTCTCAGGAATCCACAAGGTTGACCCCACCTTGGTCTGCTGGCAGTGGTCCAGAGGGTGCCTGGACCGGTCTACTCTGGTGACCAGCCTAGCAAATAACCTAGCTGTCATCATAGAGCCTTTGTCCAGTGAGAGATGGAGGCAGATACAGAGATCCATGGCCAGGTACCAGGCTAAGTTCTGGGAATCCAATTGATGAGAGAAAGCAGAGATACTGCAGGCGAGGGACGTCGAGATCATGATGGGAGGACGTTCAGAGATGACCGGCCACACTAGTGGAAGCCCATGAACTGTGGACTGGTGGCTGTGGAGCCTCCATGGGACTGGTCTAGGCCCTCTGGACATGGAAGACGGTTGTTTGGCTTGAACTGTTTGGGGGGCACCCAGGCAGAGGGATCGGGATCTGTCCCTGGTCTATGGGCAGGCTTCTGGGAATCCAGGGCCTGTGGTGTGACACCTTGCACAGCCTTGGTGCAGTGGGAAGGGGCTTGGACCTGCCTAGGCTCAGTGAGCTGGGCTCTGCTGACTCCCCATGGGAGACCTTGATTTGGGGAATGTGGGGATGTGGAGTGGCTTAGGAAAGAGGGCTGGGGATGGGAGGAGGGAGGAGTGGGGGTCTGTGGATAGCATGAGGAGTGAGTAGAAAATTTCTTAATAAAGAAAAATAAAATTTAAAAAAAGTTGTAACTGGAAATGAGCCTTTGGGGATGAATGTCAGCTGGTTTCTATTAAAATTGTAAATTTCTTGAGAAAAAATAGTATTCATAATTTATCTATAACAATGTGTTTAAAGCTCACCACAGCCATATGTAGTGGGTTGATTTGTGTTTTCCGAAACAGATGAATAAACCAATGCCCAGAATAAGTGATGAGGATCTTTACATATGCAGTGCAACAAGTGCATTTAATACCCTGCCTGCACACATTAGCAAGTATGGAAGAAAACAGCCCATGTTGTGGTGTAGATCACAGATTCTATGCTTACCACTACATTGAGACAGGATGGATGTGTGTGAACTGGGTGTGTGCTAGACTTGGTTGGCTCCTTCCAGTAAAACCTGAAAAGCTTTAAGGTGTTTAACAATATTAGTATGGACACAAAAAGCAACACAATCTAGGCACAGTGTCCACTGAAAACTCCAGTCTCCACCTGGATGTGGGGATGATCTGTGATGTCTGACTTTTTGGACAATATAGTGGTTTTTTGTTTTGTTTTGTTTTGTTTTTTGCTTTTTTTTTTTTTTTGAGACAGGATCTCATTATGTATCCATGGCTCTCCTGGAACTAGCTACATATATACCCTTCTGACTTGGATATCACACAGTTCTGCCTGCCTGTGCCTACAGAGAACTGTTATAAAAGGAGTTCACTACCACACTCAGTGAGACTATATATTTAAAAATGGGGTGCACTCCATTATGCTCCAGGAGTTTTCTTCTCAGTGGTGATTGGTCCTCATGTTTTCAGTGTGACCACTCAGATATCTATATCTATATATTCAGCAGTGAACGGCATATGGCTAAGTAACATCATTTCAAAAGTATTTTATGCACAATGTGTTTACACTTTCAGTACTTTGTTATATGGTAGTTTGTATTAAGAAAAGCTAGTATGCTAATATGGGCTGGAGCTTGTGGCCCAGTTGCCTCAGTGTATGATTAGCATAACCACGGAGTTTGCTAATTAAACGCAGAGTTTGACTCCTAATTCTGCTCAAAATGTGCCCAGGATGTCTCAATCTTATTAGTCCTTGTCCTTGAAAAGTGAAAGAAGGAGAGACATAAGTTCATTATTTGCTGTAGAAATTTCAGGCTAGACTAGAATACAGATCTGTTCTGGAAAAAGAAAACTGCAATATAGAGAAGATAGGACTTTGGTGAGAAAGGCATGAACAGGTATAGTATGTTCTCGATGCTCCTGTAGTCATTACCCCTATCTTAGCCAGAATTAATAAAGGCTGTACAGATGGTCAATGAGGATGTCACCTAGAAAATGATGTGTACAGGCACTGTTTATTATATTACCAATGTTCTTGTCAATTCATGATGAGGACATATCCAGGCCTGTCTAGTGGAAGGGAAGTTCCTATTCATCCCAACCATCATCTGACAACTTGGCTCTGAGTGACTTTGAATCTGAGCATCTCTACAAAATATGGAAGCCTTTTCACCTCTCAGTGTGGTCCACTAACCAGAGAATCACTAACTGAGAGGCACTAGGCAGGTTGAAAATATTGGAGGAAGATCATATATTTCTGCTAAGCTAGGGCCCTTCTATAGTTTCTCATGTAAACAGTGAAGGTAAACAGTGAAAATAAATACATTCTCTACTGTTGGTTGCAAGAGTAACCAACACAATCTCATGCTACCTGGATTCATTTAAATGTAGCTAACTGTTCTGCCAATAACAGATACCACAGAGTAATTTGTTATTATATGTACATTTATTTGAGGGCAAGTTGTGTGTGTGTGCATGTGTGTGTACATGCATGTATGCATGCATGTGTGTGTATTTGGATGGATATACATGTATATGTATGTATATATATGTATATTCATATGTTTTGCACTGAGAAGTTTCACAGTATATAGCATCTTAGTAAACACTACTGAGAAAGGAGGGAGTTTGTAAAGTTTACCATATTTATGGGATTCCAAGAGAGACATGGACACTGTTTATCAGGTAAAAGCAAACTTAACACAGTCATGTTGCTCTTCTTTTAACAACATCACATTGACATGAGTTTAGGACTTGCCTACACCACCAATGCAATTCATGCAGGAGTGTGCAGTGCACTCAGTGATCCCCCTGAAACACCACCGTGACTCTGATGACTGTGCCTGGAGAATGGGCATGACATGGGGTGTACTAAAACAGACTGGTTTCCTCTATTTTCTACCATGAAACTGACATAACTGTCTCTGCTGTTAAAGAATTTCCAGATTCCAATGTCTTAGAAGAGAACCATCAACAGCACATGGTTGCTCCTGAGAATGCTGAAATACTGCAAATCCAGGCAGACACTTCTGTAGATGTATCAGAAAGTGAAGCAGAAGGTACTGTTGAAATGCATTAATCTCATTGGGTGACATACGGTAGTTGTAAATCATTATTGTATGATAGGAGGGAAAGATGATGACCTTAGCATTAGTTTCCTATGTAGATAATGTTGACTTGTATAGTTCCTCAGTTGAAATTCAACCACACGATTTAAGAATGAAATGTAAATTCACCTTTTGCAAACATTGAGTAACAAGAAACAGGGGAAAGGTGAGCTCAATCTTGTCTCTGTCACCGTCCCTTCACCTGGTGTAGGCAGGAATAGGTGAGGCAACGTCTCTGTTACTTTCTCCCAGACACCTGCAGTGTGATGAACTGAATATAAACAAGCTCAAGATTGACATGGTTATTGTCAAAACTGTCAAGAGTTAGCACAAAATTTCATACAGTTAACAGCATTTCTGGTGTGACCAAAGGGGATTCGGTCCCTGGAGTAGTGTGTCACACCCTGTGCTTATGGGAAAGAACAGAGACAAGGTCATGGAAGGAGGTTTCTGTGTTCTTCCTTTTCAAAGGCATCATGGTAGTCTTGTCAGTATAATATTCTTGCGTTCATCTCTGTCATTTGAAGGCAGTCTTTCAACACTTAGTGCTCATCAGCATTTATCACTACCAAGTGTCCAAGCCTGTCACTGTGCTTAGTAGCTCTCCATGGAATTTGTGCATAAGGTACTTTCCCTGTTTGTGTGATGAAATACTATGACCCAAACATGCCAAAGGAGGAGTGCTTGTCTTCCCATGATACCATGAGTATGGTGTGCATATTTGCTGAGCAACCATAGATACAGGAGCCTGAGGGCAACAGAAATAGAGAAAAGGAGTGTTTCTTTATGCTCAGCTCACCTTCTCCTTCTACAGTCATGGATCTCAGTCCCAGGAATAATGCACTAACAGCTGAACTATTTGCTACCTCAGTTAACCTTGTCAAGATAATGCCATGCAGGCATCACCAGAGCCCTGACCTTATCAGATGACTACTGATATTTGCCATCACAATGCCCACAAACAGTTTAGAGTTTCAGTCTACGATAAAGCCAGTCTCTCTGGTGAGGGACAACTTGCTCCTGTGCATTCAAATGTACGTATAAATTTCTTACCAAGTGGTCCTGGTGATACAGAATAAGCAGATCCTGTCCGTGGTTCCCCTGGGACATTTGTAGTAGTGCCTTCTTGGTCTTCTGTTGATCATTTAGGCCATCTTTAAAGGACAACCAAAGGTTAGACAGCCAAATAGCTAGCAGGCTTCTCCAGTACGGCCTCATTGCAACACTGGCTATGTCCTGACAAGTAAAGACCTCATATGTGTCTTTAGCTTTTACCAGTCTATGTTCCTTGACTTTAAGTGTCATGCTAGGTGATTTCAGTCAAGGGAGGTTTCAGGTTGATATCTATCATGGAACCTTTGACTTAATGGATGAGAAAGGGTCTGCCCTTTGGGTGATCTTTCTTGCTTTTAGAGGCATCCTTGCTTCAGCCTCCAATATGCAGAGACTGAGTTTGTGAGTTTCCCTAAAATACTGCCCATGTTCCTCATAATATAGGATATAGACCCAAGGGGATCAGCTCTCCAGACACCTATAGGAGGTGTCTGTCCCCTATGCTGTCAGTACTCAAATCTCTCACTCTTGGCCTGGTCTGACTTGTCTCTTCTTTCCTGGGGACATGAGCCTATGCTCTAAGGAGTCTCTCTTCTCTAAGTGGCTTTACTTTTTCTACTTCAGTAGACTCACAGCCCAGGCCCATCCGAACTACGTCTGCTTCTCTTGGATTCTCTCATTCTGCAGCTTTTTTTTTAAAACTTCCTATTGTGCACTATATCTGTAGGTTCAATGCATACTGTCCTCTTCTGACCTGTGTGGCAGAGAGACAGGATTCTACTTCTAGCCCCCCAACTTTCAATTTCCATTCTTGTTACGTCTTGCTGACCTCTCCCTCTCTCTCCAGCCACTTCTCTTTCATTATTGGCATGTTTCTTGGACTGGAAAACCTTGGAGGCCTATGTGGTCCATTTTTCCAGTTACTTTATTGGTTATTTTGTATACTGGAACATGTTTTCCAGGCAATGTGGACTAATTCCCACACTGTTCTCATCTTGTCCTGGGTGTTCTAGGTCTTTCTGTAATCATTTATTGTCTCACAAAGCTCATGAGATTGAAAAGATCAGTGGAGAGAACAGAAAAGAACCCTTTTCAGAAATATATGTCTGGAAAGTCAGTTGACTCTCTAGAAAGGGTATGGATCAGACCTTTATTACATGTACATAGGTAAAAGTCTGGTGGCCAGCTGAGGTTGATGAGAGTAGCAGTTATCCTGTGCTTAAATCATCTCAGAGACTGATTGAACTCTGTGATTTTTATCATAAGATTAGCTTTCTGTGGTTGGTGCATAGAAGTAAAAGCACTTGTTGTAAAGACTGAGATCAATACTTTGAACCTGGAACCTACATGTTTGACTGAGAGAACCAGGTACAGAAGGTTCACTTCTGCTAGAGCACTGCCAGCTGTTGAGCCTCCCAAATATAATAAATGTAAAAATCATTTTTTTGAAACATTTATTTAATCTTTACATGATATAACTATTCTTTTACACTGCTTTAGATTCAGATTCCCTAGAAAGAAAAATATATCTGTTCCTCATTTCTCTCCAGACATGCACGAGGCCTTAATTTGTCTTCCTGGAAGACAGTCCAGCAACAACCCAACCATAGTTTCCATTTGATTTAGTTGCCATGGAAGAATCTTCTTGTACACTGTAAAGATTTGTCACTTGAATTGATTTAATAAAAGGATAATTGGCCAGTAGCCAGGCAGGGCGACCAAACTAAGAATGCTGGAAAGAGCAAGGGCAAAGTCAGGAGTCCCAAGCGAGACCCAGAGAAAGGAAGATGAGAACACTGTATGGAGAAAGGTACCAAGCCACGTGGCTGCCTATAGATAAGAATTATGGGTTAATAAAAGTGAAAGAGCAAGTTATTAATAAGCCTAAGCTACCAGCCAACCATTTGTAAATAGTATTAAGCTTCTGAGTCAATTATTTCAAAAACAACTGCTGAATATTTGGGTGTTGCTGATGGAATAGAAAAGTCTGATTACAATTAATCCCATGTACTAAGTCCATGCAGTTTTATTCACATCAATCAAAAATGCCCTGTAAATAATAATAAGTCCTGTGAGCTGAGAGTCGCTTTCTTTCCCCTAGGGTACCCTGAAATTTCGACCAGTGCCAGTTCACCACACAGCAATCAAAACCTATCAACGAGGACTGTGAAGGTAAGAGGTCTTCCCTTGCCTGAGGTAGAAAGGTTACCTCAGTGGTCCCCTTGTGTTTCAGTGGGTATCACATTTCATTCATTAAACTGATCTGAGTCATCACGGACATTAGAGAGTTTATTTAGGAAGAGGAGGGAATGGAACTGTACCAACTTGGTCTTGATCAAGACAGCACACATCACAATGTGGCACAACTTTGTGTCCTGCTTTATGAGTGATCCCATCAAGGTGGGTGCCTCTAGTTTACACCAGTCCTCATGGTTGAAAGATCCTCTGAACATCCTCAAGCTGGACACACTAAGCTTCCAACCATATACTCAAGTTCTTTGTAAACCATAGTCTAGAAACAGAAAATACCTTAGTGAAACATAAAAGTTTTTATAGATGGTATGTGATATAGGTTTTGCAACCCTCTATAGGCCAGATAGGTTTACCTGATCTGCCATTGAATAAGAAAAAGTATGCCCACTACTAGTTTGTATCACAAAGGACAGAGTCCCAGATCTCTGTGACATCATCGAATAATGTACCCATTAATATAGTCTCTTTGTTACTGCTCTTCTCTGTCCTGATTTCAATCACTCGATGTTAAGGGGAAAAAGGCTTTGTAGACATTACTCAGCATGATCATGGCATTAAATATTTTCTTTCCTATTGATTGCAGGCGACGTCTAAGAAACACAAACGTGGTATGTATTATGGGATCACTTTCCTAAGACACACCTTAGGTGGGAATTGTGAAAACATTGGTTGTATTTTGTGTGATACACCACTGTGATGTGAGATACCGAACGATATGAGAATTGCTGTGTTAGATTTTTTTCTTAGTTTCTTTTAAAGGCAAGGGCCACACCAAGTAAGTAATCATGGATATGTCTATGGTCCTTGTGTTCAACAGTAATCCTTTGTTATTTGAGGGTATTGTACTTCAATTCTTGTTTAAATCTGTTTTTCCCCCAAAAGTAGGATGGCTTTTTCACAACCCAATTTCCAGTTACAGATATGTAAATTGAAAATCAGAATACAGGTAAACTACAAAAATGTGTTCAAACCTCATCTCAGATATGCAGGGTCAGTTACATGCTTGTGTTCCTTCATAAACGAGTTAAGCAGAACTCAAGAGGTAGTGATGAGGCCCCTTAGCTGTGCATCCGAAGAGCCACTTCCTACCTCATCAAGGGCACAATAATCCCCTTGGAGAGGTCTGCCTTCTTACATCTGCCTGCAGTAAGGCAAATAGATAGGGATCCCAAACACTGCAATGACTGCTGTAGTGGTTAGAAGTCCTAGGAAGTGTCATTCAGCATGCAGCAGACAGTCAATAATTTGAAAGGTAGAGAAGCACAGTGCTTCTTTTAAGATGACAGAGTCCTAAAATTAAATAAAGGACTTGGGACAGTGGGATGGATATTTCTAAAATGGGTTTTGGATCTGGAGAGAAGTATGAACAAATTAGACAACAGAAGCATGGGCCCAAAGAGGAACACAATTTAAGGACAATGTGCACTGAGAACTGCAATCACCAACTGGAGGTTGATGTGTACTACCTCATTCTCTGAGAATACATTGCTTTTGGGGGCGGAGTGCAGGGACTCACAGTTTGTCCTTATCTATACTGGAACTACATACTTATGTACCTACCATACTGGCCTAGAACTCACAGAGCTTCACCTTCTCTGCGTACAGAGACCTGTTATGAAAGTAGTACACTCCATATCCAGTGGGAATACATCTTTAAATGTATTGGTTGGGTACACTCTGCTCTATGTGTTTTTCCTCTCAGGGTTGGTCAGTCCCCGTGATTTGAAGGTGAGCACTCATTAGGTACATGTATTCAGCAGGGAAACACAACACTGCCACACTGCCATGAACTTAGGACTTGCCTACACCACCAATGCAGTGCATGCAGGAGTGTGCAGTGCACTCAGTGATCCTCCTGAAACACCACCGTGACTCTGATGATGGTGCCTGGAGAAAGGGCATGACATGGAGTGTACTAAAACAGACTGGTTTCCTCTATATTCTGCCATGAAACTGACATAACTGTCTCTGCTGTTAATGCATTCTAGTTTCCAAAATTCAAAGGATACTGTTTTGGAGAGGGAATGTTCCTTCAACGGATGTTGAAGTACCTCAAGTCCAGCGTGGCACAGCTGTAGCTGTACCACTGAGTGAAACAGAAGGTACTATTGAAATGCATTAATCTCATTGGGTGACATACGGTAATTGTAAATCATTGTATGATAGGAGGGAAAGATGATGACCTTAGCATTAGTTTCCTATGTAGATAATGTTGACTTGTATAGTTCCTCAGTTGAAATTCAACCACACGATTTAAGAATGAAATGTAAATTCACCTTTTGCAAACATTGAGTAACAAGAAACAGAGGAAAGGTGAGCTCAATCTTGTCTCTGTCACCGTCCCTTCACCTGGTGAGGCAACGTCTCTGTTACTTTCTCCCAGACACCTGCAGTGTGATGAACTGAATGTAAACAAGCTCAAGATTGACATGGTTATTGTCAAAACTGTCAAGAGTTAGCACAAAATTTCATACAGATAACAGCATTTCTGGTGTGACCAAAGGGGATTCGGTCCCTGGAGTAGTGTGTCACACCCTGTGCTTATGGGAAAGAACAGAGACAAGGTCATGGAAGGAGGTTTCTGTGTTCTTCCTTTTCAAAGGCATCATGGTAGTCTTGTCAGGTATAATATTCTTGCGTTCATCTCTGTCATTTGAAGGCAGTCTTTCAACACTTAGTGCTCATCAGCATTTATCACTACCAAGTGTCCAAGCCTGTCACTGTGCTTAGTAGCTCTCCATGGAATTTGTGCATAAGGTACTTTCCCTGTTTGTGTGATGAAATACTATGACCCAAACATGCCAAAGGAGGAGTGCTTGTCTTCCCATGATACCATGAGTATGGTGTGCATATTTGCTGAGCAACCATAGATACAGGAGCCTGAGGGCAACAGAAATAGAGAAAAGGAGTGTTTCTTTATGCTCAGCTCACCTTCTCCTTCTACAGTCATGGATCTCAGTCCCAGGAATAATGCACTAACAGCTGAACCATTTGCTGCCTCAGTTAACCTTGTCAAGATAATGCCATGCAGGCATCACCAGAGCCCTGACCTTATCAGTTGACTACTGATATTTGCCATCACAATGCCCACAAACAGTGGTGATCAGTTTGGGGTTTCAATCTATGATAAAGGCAGTCTCTGGTGAGGGACAACCTGCGCCTGGGCATTCAAATATACATTTGAAGCACTTACAAAATGGTCCTGGTGATAAAGAATGAGCAGATCCTGTTCCCGGCTCCCTTGGGACATTGGTAGTAGTGCCTGCTAGGTCCTCTGTGGACTATTTAGTCACTCCGTGTAGGACATCGCAGACTGCTAAGTAGTTAGCAGGTTTCTCTAGCAACACTAGCCTCCTTCTTACCTTAGCAATGTCCTGAAAGTAGAAGCCTCATGTGTGCCGTTAGCTCTAAGCAGTCTATGCTCCTTAACTTATCTGGCATTCTGTGTAATTTGAGTCAAGGAGGGTTATAGGGTGATGTCCTTCTTTGATCCTTTAAATTAATGGATGACATAGGGAGAAAGGATCTGCCCTCTGGGTGATCTTTGATGCTTTTAGAGGCACGCTTGCCTCAGCCTCCAATATGCAGAGACTGAGTTTGTGAGTTTCCCTAAAATACTGCCCATGTTCCTCAGAATAAAGTGTATGGACAGGAGAGGATCAGCTCTCTATGCACCATAATGTGTGTCTGTTCCTTACGCTGTCAGTACTCGAGTCTCTCACTTTGGCATGGGCTGACTTGTCTCTTCTTTCCTGCAGACATGAGCTTATGCTCTAAGGAGTCTCTCTTCTCTAAGTGGCTTCGCTGTCACTTCTTCAGTAGGCTCACCGCCCAGGCTTATCAGAACTATGTCTGCTCCTCTAGGATTCTCTCATTCTGCAGATTATTTTTGCTCTCTCTCATAGACTATAACTGTAGATTCAGTGTATAGTGCCTGCTTCTGAGCTGTGTGTGACAGAGAAACAGGATTCCTCTTCTAGTCCCTACCTTTCTGTCTCTCTTCTTATGATCTCCTGCCCCTATCCTTCCCCAGCCACTTCTCTTTCATAATTGCCACAGAAGCTTACGTGGTTCCTTCTTTGTGTTACCTTATTGTGGGTTCTCTGTACGGCAACACATCGTCCATGCAATGGGTCCTAAGTCCCAGACATGTCCTTGTTCTCAGTCCCGGGTGTTCTAGGTCTTTCTGTAATCACTAAATGTCAGTTTCTCACAAAGCTCATGAGACTGAAAAGTTCCTTGGCAGAGATTAGAAAAGAACCCTTTTAAGAAAAAAATGCCTGGAAACGCAGTTGAGTCTCTAGTAAAGGTGTGGATCAGATCTGTACTACATGTACATAGGTAAAAGTCTGCAGGTGGCCACCTGAAGCTGAAGAGAGTAGCCATTGCCCTACACTGAAAATCATCTCAGGGGCTGATTGTACTCTGTGGTTTTTATCATAAGATTTGTTTTAGGAGGCCAGTGAGAACTTAGCAGTAAAGGCACTTGCTGTAAAGACTGAGATCAATACTTTGAGCCTGGAACCTACATGGTTGACTGAGAGAACTAGGTACAGAGGTTCACATCTGCTAGAGCACTGCCAGCTGTTGAGCCTCCCAAACAGAATAAGTATAAAAAGAAAATTTTGAATGATTCATTTCATCTTTACACCATATAATAGATTCTTTTACACTGCTTTAGATTACAATTCCCTGCAAACAAAAAAAAAAAATCTGCTCCTCATTTCTCTCCAGAGCTACTCTCTGCCTTTATTTGTCTTCCTGGAAGACAGTCCTGCAACAACCCAACCATATTGTTCATTAGTTTTAGTAAGATGTACCAAGTCCATTTGCTTTTACTCACATCAAGCAAAGATCCCCTGTAAATAATACTAAGACCTGTGAGCTGAGAGTCGCTTTCTTTCCCCTAGGGTACCCTGAAACTTCGACCAGTGCCAATTCACCACACAGCCATCAAAACCTACCAACGAGGACGGTGAAGGTAAGAGGCCTTCCCTTGCCTGAGGTAGAAAGGTTACCTCAGTGGTCCTCTTGTGTTTCAGTGGGTATCACATTTCATTCATTAAACTGATCTGAGTCATCACGGACATTAGAGAGTTTATTTAGGAAGAGGAGGGAATGGAACTGTACCAACTTGGTCTTGATCAAGACAGCACACATCACAATGTGGCACAACTTTGTGTCCTGCTTTATGAGTGATCCCATCAAGGTGGGTGCCTCTAGTTTACACCAGTCCTCATGGTTGAAAGATCCTCTGAACATCCTCAAGCTGGACACACTAAGCTTCCAACCATATACTCAAGTTCTTTGTAAACCATAGTCTAGAAACAGAAAA
The DNA here is from genome assembly GCF_949786415.1 of Peromyscus eremicus. Lineage (NCBI taxonomy): Eukaryota > Metazoa > Chordata > Mammalia > Rodentia > Cricetidae > Peromyscus > Peromyscus eremicus. The sequence continues at coordinate 138,655 of NW_026734777.1, read as the reverse complement.
TACCTTAGTGAAACATAAAAGTTTTTATAGATGGTATGTGATATAGGTTTTGCAACTCTCTATAGGCCAGATAGGTTTACCTGATCTGCCATTGAATAAGAAAAAGTATGCCCACTACTAGTTTGTATCACAAAGGACAGAGTCCCAGATCTCTGTGACATCATCGAATAATGTACCCATTAATATAGTCTCTTTGTTACTGCTCTTCTCTGTCCTGATTTCAATCACTCGATGTTAAGGGGAAAAAGGCTTTGTAGACATTACTCAGCATGATCATGGCATTAAATATTTTCTTTCCTATTGATTGCAGGCGACGTCTAAGAAACACAAACGTGGTATGTATTATGGGATCACTTTCCTAAGACACACCTTAGGTGGGAATTGTGAAAACATTGGTTGTATTTTGTGTGATACACCACTGTGATGTGAGATACCGAACGATATGAGAATTGCTGTGTTAGATTTTTTTCTTAGTTTCTTTTAAAGGCAAGGGCCACACCAAGTAAGTAATCATGGATATGTCTATGGTCCTTGTGTTGAACAGTAATCCTTTGTTATTTGAGGGTATTGTACTTCAATTCTTGTTTAAATCTGTTTTTCCCCCAAAAGTAGGATGGCTTTTTCACAACCCAATTTCCAGTTACAGATATGTAAATTGAAAATCAGAATACAGGTAAACTACAAAAATGTGTTCAAACCTCATCTCAGATATGCAGGGTCAGTTACATGCTTGTGTTCCTTCATAAACGAGTTAAGCAGAACTCAAGAGGTAGTGATGAGGCCCCTTAGCTGTGCATCTGAAGAGCCACTTCCTACCTCATCAAGGGCACAATAATTCCCTTGGAGAGGTCTGCCTTCTTACATCTGCCTGCAGTAAGGCAAATCGATAGGGATCCCAAACACTGCAATGACTGCTGTAGTGGTTAGAAGTCCTAGGAAGTGTCATTCAGCATGCAGCAGACAGTCACTGCTTTGAAAGGTAGAGAAGCACAGTGCTTCTCTTAAGATGACAGAGTCCTAAAATTAAATAAAGGACATGGGACAGTGGGATGGATATTTCTAAAATGGGTTTTGGATCTGGAGAGATGCATGAACAAATTAGACAACAGAAGCATGGGCCCAAAGAGGAACACAATTTAAGGACAATGTGCACTGAGAACTGCAATCACCAACTGGAGGTTGATGTGTACTACCTCATTCTCTGAGAATACATTGCTTTTGGGGGCGGAGTGCAGGGACTCACAGTTTGTCCTTATCTATACTGGAACTACCTACTTATATACCATCCTGACCTAGAACTCACAGAGCTTCACCTCCTCTGCCTACAGAGAACTGTTATGAAAGTAGTGCACTCCATATCCAGTGGGAATATATCTTTAAATGTATTGGTTGGGTACACTCTGCTCTATGTGTTTTTCCTCTCAGGGTTGGTCAGTCCCCATGATTTGAAGGTGAGCACTCATTAGGTACATGTATTCAGCAGGGAAACACAACACTGTCACACTGCCATGAACTTAGGACTTGCCTACACCACCAATGCAGTGCATGCAGGAGTGTGCAGTGCACTCAGTGATCCTCCTGAAACACCACCGTGACTCTGATGATGGTGCCTGGAGAAAGGGCATGACATGGAGTGTACTAAAACAGACTGGTTTCCTCTATATTCTGCCATGAAACTGACATAACTGTCTCTGCTGTTAATGCATTCTAGGTTCCAAAATTCAAAGAAGATTATTTAGGAGAAGCGCAGTTTCTCCAATGGATGTTGAAGTACCTCAAGTCCAGCGTGGCACAGCTGTAGCTGTACCACTGAGTGAAACAGAAGGTACTATTGAAATGCATTAATCTCATGGGGTGACATACGGTAATTGTAAATCATTGTATGATAGGAGGGAAAGATGATGACCTTAGCATTAGTTTCCTATGTAGATAATGTTGACTTGTATAGTTCCTCAGTTGAAATTCAACCACACGATTTAAGAATGAAATGTAAATTCACCTTTTGCAAACATTGAGTAACAAGAAACAGAGGAAAGGTGAGCTCAATCTTGTCTCTGTCACCGTCCCTTCACCTGGTGAGGCAACGTCTCTGTTACTTTCTCCCAGACACCTGCAGTGTGATGAACTGAATGTAAACAAGCTCAAGATTGACATGGTTATTGTCAAAACTGTCAAGAGTTAGCACAAAATTTCATACAGATAACAGCATTTCTGGTGTGACCAAAGGGGATTCGGTCCCTGGAGTAGTGTGTCACACCCTGTGCTTATGGGAAAGAACAGAGACAAGGTCATGGAAGGAGGTTTCTGTGTTCTTCCTTTTCAAAGGCATCATGGTAGTCTTGTCAGGTATAATATTCTTGCGTTCATCTCTGTCATTTGAAGGCAGTCTTTCAACACTTAGTGCTCATCAGCATTTATCACTACCAAGTGTCCAAGCCTGTCACTGTGCTTAGTAGCTCTCCATGGAATTTGTGCATAAGGTACTTTCCCTGTTTGTGTGATGAAATACTATGACCCAAACATGCCAAAGGAGGAGTGCTTGTCTTCCCATGATACCATGAGTATGGTGTGCATATTTGCTGAGCAACCATAGATACAGGAGCCTGAGGGCAACAGAAATAGAGAAAAGGAGTGTTTCTTTATGCTCAGCTCACCTTCTCCTTCTACAGTCATGGATCTCAGTCCCAGGAATAATGCACTAACAGCTGAACCATTTGCTGCCTCAGTTAACCTTGTCAAGATAATGCCATGCAGGCATCACCAGAGCCCTGACCTTATCAGTTGACTACTGATATTTGCCATCACAATGCCCACAAACAGTGGTGATCAGTTTGGGGTTTCAATCTATGATAAAGGCAGTCTCTGGTGAGGGACAACCTGCGCCTGGGCATTCAAATATACATTTGAAGCACTTACAAAATGGTCCTGGTGATAAAGAATGAGCAGATCCTGTTCCCGGCTCCCTTGGGACATTGGTAGTAGTGCCTGCTAGGTCCTCTGTGGACTATTTAGTCACTCCGTGTAGGACATCGCAGACTGCTAAGTAGTTAGCAGGTTTCTCTAGCAACACTAGCCTCCTTCTTACCTTAGCAATGTCCTGAAAGTAGAAGCCTCATGTGTGCCGTTAGCTCTAAGCAGTCTATGCTCCTTAACTTATCTGGCATTCTGTGTAATTTGAGTCAAGGAGGGTTATAGGGTGATGTCCTTCTTTGATCCTTTAAATTAATGGATGACATAGGGAGAAAGGATCTGCCCTCTGGGTGATCTTTGATGCTTTTAGAGGCACGCTTGCCTCAGCCTCCAATATGCAGAGACTGAGTTTGTGAGTTTCCCTAAAATACTGCCCATGTTCCTCAGAATAAAGTGTATGGACAGGAGAGGATCAGCTCTCTATGCACCATAATGTGCGTCTGTTCCTTACGCTGTCAGTACTCGAGTCTCTCACTTTGGCATGGGCTGACTTGTCTCTTCTTTCCTGCAGACATGAGCTTATGCTCTAAGGAGTCTCTCTTCTCTAAGTGGCTTCGCTGTCACTTCTTCAGTAGGCTCACCGCCCAGGCTTATCAGAACTATGTCTGCTCCTCTAGGATTCTCTCATTCTGCAGATTATTTTTGCTCTCTCTCATAGACTATAACTGTAGATTCAGTGTATAGTGCCTGCTTCTGAGCTGTGTGTGACAGAGAAACAGGATTCCTCTTCTAGTCCCTACCTTTCTGTCTCTCTTCTTATGATCTCCTGCCCCTATCCTTCCCCAGCCACTTCTCTTTCATAATTGCCACAGAAGCTTACGTGGTTCCTTCTTTGTGTTACCTTATTGTGGGTTCTCTGTACGGCAACACATCGTCCATGCAATGAGTCCTAAGTCCCAGACATGTCCTTATTCTCAGTCCCGGGTGTTCTAGGTCTTTCTGTAATCACTAAATGTCAGTTTCTCACAAAGCTCATGAGACTGAAAAGTTCCTTGGCAGAGATTAGAAAAGAACCCTTTTAAGAAAAAAATGCCTGGAAACACAGTTGAGTCTCTAGTAAAGATGTGGATCAGATCTGTACTACATGTACATAGGTAAAAGTCTGCAGGTGGCCACCTGAAGCTGAAGAGAGTAGCCATTGCCCTACACTGAAAATCATCTCAGGGGCTGATTGTACTCTGTGGTTTTTATCATAAGATTTGTTTTAGGAGGCCAGTGAGAACTTAGCAGTAAAGGCACTTGCTGTAAAGACTGAGATCAATACTTTGAGCCTGGAACCTACATGTTTGACTGAGAGAACTAGGCACAGAGGTTCACATCTGCTAGAGCACTGCCAGCTGTTGAGCCTCCCAAACAGAATAAGTATAAAAAGAAAATTTTGAATGATTCATTTCATCTTTACACCATATAATAGATTCTTTTACACTGCTTTAGATTACAATTCCCTGCAAACAAAAAAAAAATCTGCTCCTCATTTCTCTCCAGAGCTACTCTCTGCCTTTATTTGTCTTCCTGGAAGACAGTCCTGCAACAACCCAACCATATTGTTCATTAGTTTTAGTAAGATGTACCAAGTCCATTTGCTTTTACTCACATCAAGCAAAGATCCCCTGTAAATAATACTAAGACCTGTGAGCTGAGAGTCGCTTTCTTTCCCCTAGGGTACCCTGAAACTTCGACCAGTGCCAATTCACCACACAGCCATCAAAACCTACCAACGAGGACGGTGAAGGTAAGAGGCCTTCCCTTGCCTGAGGTAGAAAGGTTACCTCAGTGGTCCCCTTGTGTTTCAGTGGGTATCACATTTCATTCATTAAACTGATCTGAGTCATCACGGACATTAGAGAGTTTATTTAGGAAGAGGAGGGAATGGAACTGTACCAACTTGGTCTTGATCAAGACAGCACACATCACAATGTGGCACAACTTTGTGTCCTGCTTTATGAGTGATCCCATCAAGGTGGGTGCCTCTAGTTTACACCAGTCCTCATGGTTGAAAGATCCTCTGAACATCCTCAAGCTGGACACACTAAGCTTCCAACCATATACTCAAGTTCTTTGTAAACCATAGTCTAGAAACAGAAAATACCTTAGTGAAACATAAAAGTTTTTATAGATGGTATGTGATATAGGTTTTGCAACCCTCTATAGGCCAGATAGGTTTACCTGATCTGCCATTGAATAAGAAAAAGTATGCCCACTACTAGTTTGTATCACAAAGGACAGAGTCCCAGATCTCTGTGACATCATCGAATAATGTACCCATTAATATAGTCTCTTTGTTACTGCTCTTCTCTGTCCTGATTTCAATCACTCGATGTTAAGGGGAAAAAGGCTTTGTAGACATTACTCAGCATGATCATGGCATTAAATATTTTCTTTCCTATTGATTGCAGGCGACGTCTAAGAAACACAAACGTGGTATGTATTATGGGATCACTTTCCTAAGACACACCTTAGGTGAGAATTGTGAAAACATTGGTTGTATTTTGTGTGATACACCACTGTGATGTGAGATACCGAACGATATGAGAATTGCTGTGTTAGATTTTTTTCTTAGTTTCTTTTAAAGGCAAGGGCCACACCAAGTAAGTAATCATGGATATGTCTATGGTCCTTGTGTTGAACAGTAATCCTTTGTTATTTGAGGGTATTGTACTTCAATTCTTGTTTAAATCTGTTTTTCCCCCAAAAGTAGGATGGCTTTTTCACAACCCAATTTCCAGTTACAGATATGTAAATTGAAAATCAGAATACAGGTAAACTACAAAAATGTGTTCAAACCTCATCTCAGATATGCAGGGTCAGTTACATGCTTGTGTTCCTTCATAAATGAGTTAAGCAGAACTCAAGAGGTAGTGATGAGGCCCCTTAGCTGTGCATCTGAAGAGCCACTTCCTACCTCATCAAGGGCACAATAATCCCCTTGGAGAGGTCTGCCTTCTTACATCTGCCTGCAGTAAGGCAAATCGATAGGGATCCCAAACACTGCAATGACTGCTGTAGTGGTTAGAAGTCCTAGGAAGTGTCATTCAGCATGCAGCAGACAGTCACTGCTTTGAAAGGTAGAGAAGCACAGTGCTTCTTTTAAGATGACAGAGTCCTAAAATTAAATAAAGGACATGGGACAGTGGGATGGATATTTCTAAAATGGGTTTTGGATCTGGAGAGAAGCATGAACAAATTAGACAACAGAAGCATGGGCCCAAAGAGGAACACAATTTAAGGACAATGTGCACTGAGAACTGCAATCACCAACTGGAGGTTGATGTGTACTACCTCATTCTCTGAGAATACATTGCTTTTGGGGGCGGAGTGCAGGGACTCACAGTTTGTCCTTATCTATACTGGAACTACCTACTTATCTACCATACTGACTTAGAACTCACAGAGCTTCACCTCCTCTGCCTACAGAGAACTGTTATGAAAGTAGTGCACTCCATATCCAGTGGGAATACATCTTTAAATGTATTGGTTGGGTACACTCTGCTCCATGTGTTTTTCCTCTCAGGGTTGGTCAGTCCCCATGATTTGAAGGTGAGCACTCATTAGGTACATGTATTCAGCAGGGAAACACAACACTGTCACACTGCCATGAACTTAGGACTTGCCTACACCACCAATGCAGTGCATGCAGGAGTGTGCAGTGCACTCAGTGATCCTCCTGAAACACCACCGTGACTCTGATGATGGTGCCTGGACAAAGGGCATGAGATGGAGTGTACTAAAACAGACTGGTTTCCTCTATATTCTGCCATGAAACTGACATAACTGTCTCTGCTGTTAATGCATTCTAGTTTCCAAATTTAAAAGGAAACTCTTTAGGAGAGGCAATGCTTTTCCAAAGGATGTTGAAGTGCCTCAAGTCCAGCGTGGCACTTTACCACCAACTGAAGAAGAAGGTACTGTTGAAATGCATTAATCTCATTGGGTGACATATGGTAGTTGTAAATCATTATTGTATGATAGGAGGGAAAGATGATGACCTTAACATTAGTTTCCTATGTAGATAATGTTGACTTGTATAATTCCTCAGTTGAAATTCAACCACACGGCTTAAGAGTGAAATGTAAATTCACCTTTTGCAAACATTGAGTAACAAGCAACAGAGGAAAGGTGAGCTCAATCTTGTCTCTGTCACCGTCCCTTCACCTGGTGTAGGCAGGAATAGGTGAGGCAACGTCTCTGTTACTTTCTCCCAGACACCTGCAGTGTGATGAACTGAATGTAAACAAGCTCAAGATTGACATGGTTATTGTCAAAACTGTCAAGAGTTAGCACAAAATTTCATACAGATAACAGCATTTCTGGTGTGACCAAAGGGGATTCGATCCCTGGAGTAGTGTGTCACACCCTGTGCTTATGGGAAAGAACAGAGACAAGGTCATGGGAGGAGGTTTCTGTGTTCTTCCTTTTCAAAGGCATCATGGTAGTCTTGTCAGGTATAATATTCTTGCGTTCATCTCTGTCATTTGAAGGCAGTCTTTCAACACTTAGTGCTCATCAGCATTTATCACTACCAAGTGTCCAAGCCTGTCACTGTGCTTAGTAGCTCTCCATGGAATTTGTGCATAAGGTACTTTCCCTGTTTGTGTGATGAAATACTATGACCCAAACATGCCAAAGGAGGAGTGCTTGTCTTCCCATGATACCATGAGTATGGTGTGCATATTTGCTGAGCAACCATAGGTACAGGAGCCTGAGGGCAACAGAAATAGAGAAAAGGAGTGTTTCTTTATGCTCAGCTCACCTTCTCCTTCTATAGTCATGGATCTCAGTCCCAGGAATAATGCACTAACAGCTGAACCATTTGCTACCTCAGTTAACCTTGTCAAGATAATGCCATACAGGCATCCTCTGGGATCTGGACTCTATGAAGTTGACTACTGATGTTAAAATGACTGGTACATTCATTTTAGGGTTTTAACCTGTGGTAAAGCCAATCTCTCTGGTGTGGACAACCTTCTCCTTTGCATTCAAATGTACATATAAATAAAGGGCCTACAAAGTGGTTCTGGTGATGCAGTTCCTGTCCCTGGTTTCCTTGGGACATTTGTAGTAGTACCTCTTTGTTCATTTCTTGACCATTTTGTCTCTCTTTAAAGGACATCCGCAGGGCAAACTTCTAGATAGCTGGTAGGGTTCTCTAGTCTGGCTTCCTTGCAGCACTAGCAATGTCCTGACAATTAAGGATATAATGTATGGCTTTATATTTTTTTAATCTGTGTTCCTCATATTGGCATGCATGTTAGATGTTTGAGTCAAGGAAGTTTAAAGCTTGATGTTTATTTTGGATCCTTTGACTTAATGGATGAGAAAGTGTCTGCACTCTGGTTTGTCCTTAGTGCCAAAGCATTCTTGATTCATCCTCCAAGGCAGAGGCTGGGTTTGAGAGTTCTCCTAAAAGACTGCCCGTGTTCCTCAGGGTAATAGAATGGATTCATGGAGATTGGCTATCTCTTGGTACCCATCTGGCCATAGGCTATGTCTGTTCTCTGTGTTTTCAGTACTTGAGTCTCTCACTCTTTGCATGATCTGGCCTGTCACATCTTTTCTGCAACATGAACTTATAATCTAAGGAATCATTTTCCTCAAAGTGCCTTTATTTTAGCTACTTGAGTAGGTTCACAGTCAAGGCTCATCAGAAACATGTCTGCTTCTCCTGGATTTTCTCACTGTGCAAGTGGTCTGGTATCAATCATAGGCTAGCCCTGTAGGGTTAATGCACAATGTTTATTGATTGTAAATTCAGACTCCTGCTTCTGAGCCATGTGTGCCAGAGACATGGGATTCCACTTCTAGTCCCCACCTTTCAATCTCCCTTATTCCTCTTGCCCCTATCCTTCTCCAACCACTTCTCCTCTTTCATAATTGTCATGTTGACTCAGGACTATAGGTCTGGCAAGCCATGGAGGCCTATGTGATCCCTTCTACCTGTTACTTTATTATTGATGCTACATACCAGAACACATTGCCCATGCAATGTGGCCTAACCCCCAAGCATGTCCCCAGCCTCAGCTTTTGGTGTCCTGGGCCTTTTTGTGTTCATTATATGTCCCTCCCTCACAAAACTCATGAGACTAACAAAGTCACTGGGAGAGAACTGAACAGAACCCTTCTTGGGGACAATATGCCTAGAAAGGCAGTTGAATCTCAGTAGGTCATCGGGCTCAGATCTTCACTACATGTACAAAGGTGTTGTATGATATTTTGTTTGTGTTCTGCCAAATAAAGCTTGCCTGGAGATCAGAGGGTGGAGCTAGCCATGAGTTAACCATAGAGGCCAGGCAGTAATAGTTCACACCTTTAATCCTAGCACTTGGGAGGAGGAAGCAGGAAAATCAGGAGTTGAAGGCCACCCTGGGCTACAGGAGATTTACCAGTCTAAAAGAGAAACAGAGCCAGGTGGTGGTGGTACATGCCTTTAATTCCAGCACTAGGGAGGTGGAGACAGGAATATAAGGTGGGTGGAGATAGGATCTCAGTGCCTAATAAACAAAATATTATACAACATAAAAATACATCTTCGTTTTTCTCCAAGTCTTCCCTCTGCCTTAGTTTGCTTTATGGGAAGATAGTCTAGCAGCAGCAGAACCATCTTGTTCAGTAGGTTTAGTCACATGTGCTAAGTCCGTGCACTTTCACCCACATCAAGTAAAGTCCAGTGTAAATAGTAAGCAGTCCCGTGAACTGACAGTCACTTTTTGTCCCCCTAGTGTCCCATGAACCTCCTGATAATACAGTTTCACCAGTAAACCAGCAAAAGTCAGCAGTGAGCATGGTCGAGGTAAAAGGGCCTTTTCTTTCTCTGAGGTAGAAAGGTTACCTCGGTGGTCCCCTTATGTTTCAGTGGGTATCACATTTGAATTAAGAAACTGATCAGGTACATCATGTGTTGTTGTTTGTTTTTAAAGTGTATTTTGCCTGCATGTGTATATTTGTATCACGTGCGTACTTGGTGCCAAGAAGGGCAGAAGCACCATGTAGGTGCTGGAAATCAAATCCCAATATGAGCATGTATGTCTGTGTGAGGGTATCACAAGCCCTGGAACTGGAGTTGCAGACAGGTGTGAGCTGCCACGTGGGTACTGGGAATTGAACCCAGGTCCTCTGGAAGAGCAGCCAGTGCTCTTAACATCTGAGTCATCTTTCCAGCCCAGTACATCATGTTTTTAAAGATCCTCATGTTGTTGGGCACACTAAGCTCCAGACACATCAAACTTTGGGTCATATGCTCAAATTATTTCTACCATAGTCCCTAGAAACAAAGAATATCTTAGTGAAAAATAAAAGTTTTCATGAGTTGGCTTTTTGGAGCCCAGTCCGTATGGTGGGATGCCTTGCTCAGCCTTGATGCAGGGTGTGTGTGGGGGGTGTTGGTCCTGCCTCAACTGAATGTACCAGGCTTTGTTGACTCCCCATGGAAGGCCTTACCCTTTTGGAGGAGTGGATGAGAGGTAGGGTGGGGGTGGAGGGAGTCGGGGAAAGAAAGGAAAAGGGGAGTGGAAGGAGGGATGGGAGGGGGAACTGTGGTTGGTATGTAAACTGAAAAAAACTGTGAACAAAAAAACCCAACAACATTGAAAAATGAAAAAAAAATGAAAATACAAGTTTTCATAGACGTTATGTGATGTAGATTAGGGAACATTCAGTAGAGGCCAGACAGGTTATCCTGATCAGCCCTTGAATCAGAAAAAATTGTAAAAGGTACTAGTCTTTAGCACAAAGTATAGAGTCCCAGATTTTCTGTTACATCATCAAATAAGGAGTCAATTAATATAGTCTCCACTTGACTACACTTTTATATCCTCATTATGTCAACTATGTAAGGATCAAAGATCTTTACAAATATTATCCAACATGATCTAAATGTTAAATATTTTCTTTCCTTTCAATTACAGGTACTATTTAATAAATGCAGACGTGGTATGTACTTTAGAGCACTCTCTAAGACACAATTTAGATGAGAATTGTGTAAATACTAGTTGTCTTTTATATGATACACCACTGTGATATAAGCTGCTAACTGATAATGAAAATTACATGTTTTTATATTTTTTTTAAGGAAATGACATCCCAAGTAACAAATCATGACCAGGTGTCTATGGTTGTCATGTTCAACTGTGATTCCTTTAGTTATTTGAAGGATTTGTTCACCAAGTTGTGTCTAAATTTTTTTCCAAAGAAAAATATCCCAACTACCCAACCCAGTTTCTAGTTATGAGTTTGTAAATTGAAAAATCAGAATAGAGTTTATCTACAAAAATGTATTCAAACTTGACCACAGCCATGCATGGTTGGGTTACATGTTTGCGTTCCTTCATAGACGAATAAACCAGAACTCAAGAGGTAGTGATGAGGGTCCTTAGCTGTGCATCTTAAGAGCCACTTCTTACCTCATCAAGGGCACAATAATCCCCTTGGAGAGCTCTGCCTTCTTACATCTGCCTGCAGTAAGGCAAATCGATAGGGATCCCAAACACTGCAATGACTGCTGTAGTGGTTAGAAGTCCTAGGAAGTGTCATTCAGCATGCAGCAGACAGTCACTGCTTTGAAAGGTAGAGAAGCACAGTGCTTCTTTTAAGATGACAGAGTCCCAAAATTAAATAAAGGACATGGGAGAGTGGGATGGATAGTTCAAAATGGATTTCTCTTAGATCTGACGTATTCCTGTAAGTTCTGGAGAAAAGCATTAACAGATTAGACAACATTGGCATGGGCACAAAGAGTCACAAAATTTAAGGACAGTATGCACTAAGATTTCCAGTCATCATTCGTTTAATGATCTGTGCTGCATCATTATTCCAGCAATACATTTAAATTTTATTTTTTAATTATTAATATAATTTTATTAATTTTGATATGTTTATGCACTGTATTTCATCTTATTCATCCCTCATGACTCTTACTGTTCATAGATCCTCTCCCTTTTTACATTTTCCCAAATTTTATCCTTAAAAATAACTTGCTAGTCCATTTTGTGCTAAACATATACTCAAACATGTAGGGGCATCCACTGAAACTGGGTTCACCTTGCAGGGACAACACCTTTAATTAAACTCTCCCTCCCTCACACAGAAGCCATAAATTACCAATAGCTTCTTAGTTAGGGGTGAGAAAGGCTTCTGAACCTCTCTTCCCTACAAGCCACAGTGTTGACCTCTTTGATCTTGTATGGGTCCTATGTGAGCAACCAACAGTATACTTGTAAAGGAGAGCTAGACTCTGAGCAGTAAGGCTACTTCCTGTCATGGGTAGTTAGACTCCATGTTGCCTATTCCATTTTTGCTCTCGGTGCGTTTACACAGGCAGCAGGGAAGAGTGCCACTGGGCATCATTCTATCCACATTGGTGGTGTCTGCATGCTCGGGCTCTCACTGGTGAGCTAATGTGTTAAGTGGCACTCTTATGGGCATTGGCTTAGTACATGCCTATCGTGTCTAAAAACCCGAGTTTCGTCCCAAGTACTCAATGTAATGTACCCAGGATTGCACAGTCTGTAATCTTTGATTTAGAGTGGTAGATTCAAGAAAGACCAGCCTTTTCTAAATAGTGAATTTTAGGCCAGCCTGGGCTAGAGGCCTTTTTCACCAACAAAACATAACAAATAATCAATGAAAAAACAAAAATAATAAACTGAAATAGAAGGTCTGTTGATGGAAGGAGAGTGTATAGAAGCTGACTCTGCCAGTAGCAGGTTGGCTGAATTGCAGAGGTTAGCCACATGCCCATATATATGTGATTAGCACAAATTGAACTTTGGTGAATTACTTAGGGAGACTAAAAAGGGCACAGAGCTGGTAAGGAGTGGAGAGATATGAATGGAATCAAGAGAGTTAGGGTGATGAGTGGAGATGATCAAAATACATTTTATGGAATTCTCAAAGAATCACGTATTTTATTAAAAACTTTGATGAGGGAACAGTGAGCAGATAGGATGCACTGTAACGCCTTGGGCAGCCACTGCCTTCCTCTTATCTCTTGGCACCTCAAGAGTAGTTACACCATGAAGCACTAGACCCCTTTTCTTGTCAGTTCATGTTGAGGGTTTATACAGGGTTGGCCAATTTAAAGGAACTTTTTTTTTGGTCTAACGTTCACGTGACAATTTCATTTAGAATAGCTTGGACTCTGAGTCATCACGGAAGACACACAAGCATAAGTCACCTCTCAGTCCTTGATGATCAGAGTCACTTGCTGAGAGGTACCTGGTAGGATGAAGATGTTGGAGGAAGGCTGTGTTTACTAATTCAGAGACCTTCTACAACTTATTTTGGAAGAAATACATAATTGGAGTCAAGGATCAAAGGCAGAACATCTATCTCTTTGCTTATATCTGGCAGGGACTTTGATCAGAGCATCATGGATATGACTAATATGGTACCCAAGGTTAAAAAGTTAGAGGAATACACAGCTGCTTACCTTCTGAACCTACTTAAAGTGATACCATATGTCCCGCATGAGCCGTAAAATACCCTGGATAAGCAAAGAGTGACATTAAACACCAGTGGTCACTGTTGTGTAGCACACTAAACACTTGCTCAGGATTCAGTCATTCTTGTCTAATTGAATTGTTTTTACATTTCACAAACATCATAGAACACTTGTACAATCCATGTGCTTTTCCTTAGGGTTTAACATATGTTTTACACCAATAAGACTGCTGGGGGTCCTTATGAAATTTTTAGTTCACCGGTGCAAAGATGTGATCACAGCCGGATTGCATGGATTTCACTGTGCCATGATGCTCTAACTGGGATTTGAATGCTGCCTGTCAGTCACCACACCAACGTCACATAGTCACATTGCTCTTCCTTCTCTATTGTCACATCTGCACTAATTTAGACTTTACCTACATCATGTGACCATAATAGACTTTATCTACATAATCATGTGATGCATAATTAATTGGACACTGACACAGTGATCTTCCTGAAGCCCCATTCTAATTACAGTGACTTACCCGAAAATAAATAAGGAGATCAAATGTACAATCACTCAATCATTCTAAGTTTCCTAGGTTTGTCTGCCGTGAAGCTGACCTAACTCTCCCTGTTGTGACTGCATTCCCAGTTTCTGCAGTACTAAACCAAAGGTGTATCAAAACAACCATGATCCCGCTTGATATGGATGGACCTCAAGTCAACTCCGGTACCTCCAGAGAAACACCACACATCAAAACAGAAGGTACTGAGGGAATTATGTTCAGTTATGTATAATAGATGCCCTTTATACTATGCACTATTTATAACTCTATAGAGACGTTTTGCTGTAGTTTTTAGTGTGTAGATGCTGTTAATTTATCTAGCTCATCTGTAGAAATACAACCACAGAATTTAAATAGGATAAACAGGTTTAAAGGTTAAAGGTAACCTTTGCCTTTCATTAAGTAGTGGTAAACCATAGGAAAGCTGAGGCTTGTCTTGTATGAATGAGTATGACTTCACCTGGGGTAGGCATGAGTGACTGAGCCACCCTCTCAGTCACTTTGTCCCAGACATGGATGATGCAGATGTGGAAAGTCTCAAGAGTGATCTGTTTAATGTCCAGAATCTCAAGAGTGAGGATGAAATTTGAGTTAGGTAAAGGCATTCCTAGTCAGGTCCACTGGGAGAGAGCCCTAGGCGTGGTCATCTTAGACCTTGTGCTTGGGAGGCCAAGGGAGTGGGAAAGATCAGTAAGGACACAGAAACCTTCTGTGCTTTTCCTCTTTCCAATGCGTAATGGTTAACACTGGCAAGGTTAAGGGTGCTTTGCTTCTGGTTCTGTTATTTAAAGACTGTATTTCCCAGAACACATAGACCATTCCTCCTCTGCCACTCCCAATGCATAAGTGTCTGACTGTTGTTATACCTCTCCTTGGAAGTTTTGTTAGGATTACTTTCCCAGAGGCAGTGAGCAAGGAAAGGTTTACTTTGCCATACAGTTTGAGTTTGGAGTCCATAATTGGGAAGCAGTAGATAGAGGCAGAAACTTGAGGGAGACTGACCTTGCAACCAGAGCCCAGAAGCAAAGAAAAATGAATGAATGTACTCTCCTGACTTGTCTTACTTTTATACTGTCCAGGATCCCACCTCAGGGAATGCTTGTACCCATAGAGAACAGATCTTCCCATCTAACTTAATCTAATCAAGATAAACCCCAAGGGCACGCCCAGAGGACACAGATCTCATCAGTTTGACAGCTGAGTTTCAGCATCATGGAGCCAAGGAAGTGTTGTTTTCACTTTTGAGTATAACCTGTATCAAAGCCAGTTTATCTGTAGGGAACAACTTTCTCTCCTCACCAGAACCCATAGGTAAATGTCTTATAGTGTGATCCCAATGATGCAGGAGAAACAGGTTCTCTCTCTTCTTCTCCCAGGTCTTGTAGCAGCACTTCATGGACCCCACAGGGTGGAGTGGCTAAAGACCCAGAATGGCTTTTTGTTCTGTCAAAATCCCAAGGCTACAATGTCCTTGGAGTAAGGGCTCAGTGTATGACTTTAGCTCTTTTTTTTTTCTTTTTCTTTTTTTAGTTTCTCAAGACAGGGTTTCTCTGTGTATTTGCTGTAATTATCCTGGAACTTGCTTTGTAGACCAGAATGGCCTTGAACTCATAGAGATCTGCCTGCCTCTGCCTCCTGAGAGCTGGGATTATAGGCATGCACCTACCACCTGGTGACTTTAGCTCTTTTGTCGGCAGTGTTCCTCACCTCAGACTGACATACAGGATGGCCGAGACCAGGGAGATTAGAGGTCTGACATCCATCTTAGATCCTCTGACCTATTAGGTGGGGTGTGATCTGAACTCTAGCACACACTTGGCCCCATTTCAGAAATTCTTGGTTCAGCCTTCAGTATTCAGGGGTTGGGAGTTCTAGTAAACTACATCCGTTCCTAGGACTAAAGGACTATAGATAGGCACTTGGGTATCAGCTCTCTTGGCACCTATCTGGTCATAGGGCTGTGTCTGTCCTCTGTGCTGTCACTATTTGTATCTTTCTCGTGCTGTAGCCTTACCTGTCTTGTCTCATTTAGGGGAAGGAGTTCATAATCTCAGAAATGAGTTTCCTGTGTCTTCCCTGGAGCCTCTTCATTAGGCTCGAGGCCCTCGCTCCCCACAAGTGTGTTGGCTTCTCCTGCATTCTCTCATCATTTAGCTGTGTTTGGCTCCACCATGACAGGCAGTATTTGTAGAATTAATGCATTGTGTTACTGACTGTATACTCTGGCTCTCCTGCTTGTGAGTAGCGTGTCCTACACAGCCCCATGACCCCACCTCTAGCCTCATACACTTCAATATCCCTCCTTACAGTTTCTTGCCTTTTCTCCTTCTCCAGCAGTTTCCCTATTTCCTGGGTGCCATGTTCATTCTGCATTCTGTGCCTGGCTATCCATAGAGTCTTGGAGGTTCTCTTCCACCAATTATCTAGTTCCTGACACTGTATAATAGAACACACTGTCCACAGAATATAGCCTAACCCTCTGGCATGCTCCCACCCTCAGTCCAGATAGTTCTTTGCTTTTTGTATTATCTCTAATTATCTCTTCCTCACCAAACTCACGGGACAGGTAAGACCATTGAGAGCAAAGAGTATAGAACCTTCTTAGGGACAATTTATCCAGAAAGAAAGAAAGATATCAAATCTTAGTAGTTTTTCTGGTTCAGTCCTGGATCTGGTGGGCAAAGCTAAAGGGCTCCTGATGCCTAGCTGTATGGCATGGATATGTGAAGAGAGAAGAAAAGGCTGGACTCAGTCAGCCAGAGGAAGTCCCATAAACAGGGCAAGACTCTGTATATTAGAAGAACAACAAACCCAGAAAAGGTTGTTCCAAACCTTAGAGATTGTAAAGAAGAAAGTGAAGGAGTGACTGACATGTGGTCATCACATTGGCCCTCATGAAACTCTCAGTGCTGTGACACAAATTAGGAAAGTATCTTGTCTGAAACTTGACCCAACACTCCACTCTCTCTCCACTAGTAACTGGGCTGGAGGCAGCCTATCCTGTACAGAATGCCTCTTTTGCATGGGAGGACAGAAACCCCACTGTAGCTAGAGTTTTGTACAGGAAAAGCCCATATCTGGAGTTCGTACATTTTATACAGATGCCAACAAACAAGGAAAAGCAGGTTACAAATCAGAAAATTTAAGTAAAGTAGTTCAAAGTCCTTATAATTCAGTTCAAAAATGAGAATTATATGCTATTCTGTTGGTATTAATGGATTTTTCAGAACCTCTCAACATAGTAACTGACTCTCAGTATGCTGAAAGAGTAGTATTACATATTGAGACTACAGAATTTATCCCTGATGCTTCAGAATTAACTTCACTATTTATTCAATTACAAGATACAATCAGGAAAAGGAGTCATCCTTTATATATAACTCACATTCGCTCCCATACTGGTCTGCCAGGCCCTCTAGCACAAGGCAATGATGAGATTGATAAGTTATTAATAGGAAATGTGCTGGAGGCCTCAGAATGTCATAAAAAACATCATGTCAATAGTAAAGGTTTAAAAAAGGATTTTTCCATAACCTGGCAACAAGCCAAAGAAATAGTAAAGAAATGTCCTACTTGTTCCTTCTACAATCAAACGCCATTACCAGCAGGATGTAACCCAAAGGGTACTCAAAGGAATGAAATCTGGCAGATGGACGTGTTTCACTTTGCAAAATTTGGAAAACTGAAATATGTACACCACACTATCGATACTTATTCAGGATTTCAGTGGGCAACTGCTTTGAGTTCTGAAAAAGCTGATTCTGTAATCACTCATTTGCTAGAAGTTATGGCCATCATGGGTATACCTGCACAAATCAAAACTGATAATGCTCCATCATATGTCTCTGTTAAAATGAAACAGTTTTTTGCTTATTACAATATAAAGCATATTACAGGCATACCACATAATCCTACAGGTCAAGCAGTTATAGAAAGATCGAACAGAACTCTAAAGGATATGCTAAATAAACAGAAAGGGGTAACAAAAACCCCCAGAAACAGACTGCATAATGCTCTATTAACTTTGAATTTTCTTAATGCCAATGAGAAAGGAACAACAGCTGCAGAGAGACATTGGATAATAGAAAAAACTACAGAATTAAATCAGCCTATATATTTTAAGGATGTGCTGACCTCAGAATGGAAACCAGGGTATGTGTTACATTGGGGACGAAGTTTTGCTTTTGTTTCTACAGGAGAAGATAAGTTGTGGGTACCATCAAAATTGATAAAGGTTCGATTTGAACAAGAGAAACCTCTTAATTAGAGGAGGTGATAGCTCATCAACCAACATGAACATCCAATTTAAACTAACTTATACCAGTAACACATGTCTTTTCATTTAATCAGATAATAACTTGCCAAAAAGGAACATCCCCAAAATTAGTCTTGGGGAAAGGTTTTTGTTTTTGTCTTTTAGGAGAATGAAGGTTAAGGAATCTGAAGAACACTGGACAAATAAGACAACTGAAGAAAAAGGACAAATCTCTCTCACTGGCCAGTCCCACAGCTGCTTAGACCCGACCAAGTAAACACAGAGACTTATATTGGTTACAAACTCTATGGCCATGGCAGGCTTCTTGCTAACTGTTCTTACAGCTTAAATTAATTCATTTCCATAAATCTATACCTTGCCACATGGCTCGTGGCTTACCGGGATCTTCACATGCGGCTTGTCATGGTGGCGGCTGGCAGTGTCTCTCCGACTCAGCTTCCTGTTCTCTCAATTCTCCTCTCTGTTAGTCCTGCCTATACTTCCTGCCTGGCCACTGGCCAATCACCGATTTATTTATTGACCAATCAGCAACACATTTGACATACAGACCATCCCACAGCACCCCACTGAGATATCTCTCTCCTTATAGCTTTCCCTAAATGAAGTAAAATGAAGGTACATATCCTTGACATTGACCTTGTGAAAAAAGTCCGTACTTATTTGTGTTGTATTTGCAATTTCCTTAAAGACTTGTGCCAGCTGTACAAAGCTTACATGTATACTACATGGCCTAGAAATATTATGAAGTTAAGATTAAAACATACATGCATAGTTTACAGGCCATTATCTGTTTTAGTTTATTTCCACAAAATATGTACAAAGTATGATAAAATATTAAATTTGATCATTATTTACACACTTACAGGCCATATGGTGAGTTCTGTTTGAGCGATTTGCAACCAAAATCAACATGCCATTTCAAATAGCTTTATAAGATTATCTTTGAGGTAATTAATGGCTCAATGAGAAGAATAGTTACTGAAAAAGAAGTAGACCTGAGCTTGAATCTGCTCACACACATAAAAAAAAGTTGGACAGAACTGTTCATACTTGTAATCCTACGCTGTTGAGTGAATAGACAGGAGTATTTCTAGTGCTTGCTAGCTGTGATCCTATCTACAGCATCTGTGAGAGACCCTGTCTGAAAGAAAGGAGAAAGGGTGATACATCATGGTATGCCATGCCCTCGTTTAGCTCTCATGTTTTAATTGTCAGGCACTTACACACACACACACACACACACACACACACGATAAAATTACCTGAAATACATTTTACATTACTGCAACAGTCTCATAACCAACTTTTATTACTACTGCAATAAGGTCAAGTATTTCAAACATATTGTAAAATCCTTGAGATTCTAATCACAAAAGTTGTGATCTTCTGTGGCTTTCTCATATAGTTCCTTACTTCTAATATACATAGCATTTCAGTTGTTGGCCTTAACCCTTAATTTCACCAATAAAGCTGCCAGACCACAAGAAGCTTAATATTAACAGAAAAGATTTTAGGAAGTAGAGTAGTCTATATGTGATTTTTACTTCATGAAAGGTCATATTCCTAGCATCTTGAATTTTCAGGTTACTTATACTTTGCTTAATTTAAATTCCCTTCCCCTTGGGGAAGGGAGAAATATTGTAACTGAATTATAGTTTCAAAAATTAAAACGGGGGTCAGAATCCCCTTCTCCCTGAAATCCAGGTGTGCTGTCTCAGTTTTCTTTTTTTTAACTTGTCGCAAACTAGAGTCATTTGGGAAGAGGAAACTTCCATTCAGAAAATGCTGCCACCGGATTCACCCATAGGCAAGCCTGTGGTGCATTTTCTTCATTGATGATTGATATGTGAGGGCCCAGCTCACTGTAGGCAGTGCCACCCCTATGGTGGTGTTACTGGGTGCTATAAGAAAGTAGGCTGAGCGAGCCTTTGTGAGTAAGCATCACTCCTTTATGGCCTTTGCATCCTCTCCTGACTCTGTGTTCTGTTCAGTTCCTGTCCAGAGTTCCCCCAGAAACTGAGTGTAAAGAGAGAATTGTATGCTGAAATAAACTCTTTCCTCTACAAGTTGTTTATGATCATAGTGTTTGGTCACAGCAATAGAAACCCTAAATAAGACACTGTGTAAACTATTAAGGAGCATGGGATTATGTCATTTGCAGAACATAGATGTAAGTGAATATACTTGCCATGTTAAATGTCTTATGTTCATTGAAAAAGACAAGTCCCAGGTAATTTCTTTCATTTGAAGGTCTAGGTTTTTAATGTAAAAATAAAATTACATATGTGTATATGATGTGAACAAAGTAAAGGGAACTAATGAGATGGGAGGAGAAGGTGGTGGTGTGGTACAGTCTTATATACAAGTGCTCTTCTGAGAGCACTACACTGTGTGATAGGGGACTATACTATGCCAATTGAAAAGGATATATTTCTTATTCTGACTTCTGTCCAGTGTTACCTTTAAATTTGAGACGTATGTTAATTTTGCTCTTTTTTGTGTGTTAATTCCATAAATGTTGGTACTTGATAGTTGATAATATCATTGTTGTCAGCTATACCCAAATTGATTGTTTCCCAATTGCTCTACTAACTCAACATTGAACTTAAATTTCTGGAATTTTTGATTGGTTCTTTCACATTGTACTTTGGATGAATTCTTAGATAATGTGAATTTGGAAGGTGGTTCCATGCTTCCTTTACTTCTTTCGTCATGACTTGCAGAGTTGTGTTACTATGTACAGTTGTCTTAGTATTTCCTTAGAATTTTTCCCAGATACCTTAGCACCAATATCTGAAACTAATCAAGCCCTTATATTACACTGTGTCTTATAGGGCTATAACACATACATGTTCTTCATGCTCCTTAGAACCCTGTAGAATACTGACAATACTCAGCACAGTATAACAAAATATAATACATGATATGCTATACTTTAGGGAATAATGTGCACACAACATAGGCAAGAATTTTCTCAGATATGCTCATCCTAGTAAAATTTCCCAAGTAGAATGGATACATTAGCATGGATCATAATTAGATCATAAATTCTGAGTCAACATATGTGGATTGGTGGAGGTTGAAATAGATTTGAGACATGTGCCTCAGGAAGTATCAATTGTTCCCTGCTTTAAAACAGGAAGTGACAGTATTCTGTTGCTTAATCATAAAGCTTCTTTTATTAGAAAAGATAGGTTGGATCAGTGCATAATGACTTTTTCAGCCAAGCCTGCTGACCTAACTGCAGTTGAATCCCAGAACTCACATGGTGAAAGGAGAAAACCAGACCCCTGAAGAGCTCCTCCTAACTCCACCCGACACACATGCATGGTTTCCTCCAACCAGAATAAATGCAGTGTGTATTTTGAAAGATTTATTTACTTTCATGCAGTGAAAGTTTCTTCCACATTGATTTAGATTCCCATTGTCTAGGAAACCAAAAGTTCTGTTCCTCATTTCTCTTCAGTTCTTCTCTTTGACTTTATTTGTATGACAGTAATATAATCCACAGTTCTGGAATAAGCAGAAAGCAAACCATTCTTAACACTTTGCCTGGCTCTTAAGATTCTGTTCCTTATACTGGAATGCCTTGCCCAGCCTTATTGCAAGGGAGGTGCTTAGTCCCATGGCAACTTGATGTGCCATGCTTTGTTGATACCCATAGGAGGCCTGCCCCTTTCTGAACAGAGAAACAGAGGAGGAGTGGATTGGGGGGAAAATTAGATAGTCACATATGCTAGCTACATAGACTTCTATACACATCAAGCAAGGATCCCTGGAGTAATTAAAAACAGTATCATGTGTTGACAAAGTTACTTTCTGTCTTTTTAGTGGTACATAAAAATTCTGACACTGCATCTTCCTCCACAGAACAGGGAGAGCTACCCATGATGATGGTGGAGGTAAGACTGCCTTTCCTCTCTCTAATATAAAAAAGTTACTTTGTCCCCTTACATTGTAGTGGATATGAAATTCAATTAACAAAAGCCAGGTGCATCGTGGGTTAGCTCAGGGAGAAAAGAAAATGGAATTGTACCAGCCTGCTCCTGACTGAACTGAACATAAAAGTGTACAGTCCCATTTATCACAGTTTGTGTGAGAGGATAGTTTCTCCTGAAGAAAAGGGTTCTTCTTTAGATGCATGTATAATTTTCACTCAGAAGTTGACAGCCACTTCTGGTTCCTAAAATCTTGATGCAGTTTGATTATATTCCACAGAGGAAACTGTGGAGAAAGTTTCTCAGTTTCAGCATGGGGATGTTGAGTGGTAAGACTTTTACTGCCTGAGGATTAGTGTAAATAATTGAGGCCCAGCTGTAGGAGGAATTATCTCACAGTCAAGTTATAAAGATGCAGTGTGGCTTAGGGAACATTCAGCAGAGACCAAACAAATAGTGTTAATTTGGCCTTTGATCCAGCAAAAGTGGGAATGGCACAAACTATAGAGTCCCAGTTCTTCTGTGACATTGTCACATAATATACTAACACACAGGACTCTTGCCCATTTTGATTGGCATCATACTATGTCGACATGTGTTCTAAAGACCCATGTAAACAGAATTCAGCATGACCTGTGCCTCAAACTGTTTTCTTTCCTTTAAATTTCAGGTGGAATCCAGAAAACATGGTATGTATTATGAAATCTCCTTGTTAAGACACATTTTAGAAAAGTATAGTTACTGGGTATCCTCATGTCTAATGCACCACTGTGATCTAAGCCACCTATAAGGAAGAACTTGGATTTTGGTTTTGAAAAAAAGTAGTACCTAAAGTTAAAAAAACTGGGGTTGTCTACTGTCACTGGATTCAGAGCCGATCTCTTTAGATTGTTTGAGATGTTCTATACCAGGCTGTGTCTAAATCTGTTTTTCCCCAAGATAGGTATCCTGATTACCCAGTCAAATCTCCTGTGACAAACTAATGAATTAACAAATTACATAAGCCGAGTGACACAAGACACAGTAAAAAACATGCACACTTTACCTACAGTATATGTGTTTAAAGCCCATTACATGTGGTGCATTTATTTGTTTGTGTGCTACTCTACGGAAGAATAAACCAGGGCACAGAGGTAAGTGATGAGGCTGTTCATGCAGATCAAGAAACATTTCATAGCCCAAGCACTTAGTAATCCCTAACTTCCAGCATCCCAGTATCTGCCTTCAATAGGTCAAAACTGCAGAGATCAGGACCCTGTAGTGACTACCACAGAGGGCAAATGCCCAGCGCATTACTTCTCATCTACCTACAGACATTCAGAAGAATGAAAGGTTAGAAAGCCCACCGGCTTCTAGTCAGATCAGCGCTTCTGAGAATGGGAGATAGACACTGCATGGGGAGATGAGGCAGGGGTTTTTCACTTAGGCTTTTGCTATACATGGCTCTTTCCAGTATTCTCTATTGTCATGTTGCCATGAATTTAGACTTTACCTACACAGTCCATGTGTTGCTTAACTGATTCAGTGAACCTCCTGAAGCTCCATTCTCACTCTGATGACTGTACCTGGAAACAAGCCAACAGATCAAATGGAAAAACATACAACAATTGTTTTTTCTTTTTTTTGTCATGAGGCTGACATGACTCCCTGTTATAATGCATTCCCAGTTCCTGAATTCTTAAGGGAAATTTGTCAGGAGCAAGCTGTTGCCCCTCAGGATGTGGAAGGACCTCCCATCCCTGAAGGACCTTCTGCAGAAACAACACCAATAAAAATGGAAGGTGCTGTGGGAATTCCATAATTCTGTCCAGTTGTGTATACTGTTGCTAATTATTTTCTTTCATATATAAATCTATAGAGAAGCTTAAGACTATTTTTCCTATGTAGAATAATACTAATATATCTAAGTCTTCAATGTATATACAACCACAGAATTTAAAATGCATCTGATGTCACCTTGGGCTCTCATTCAGTAGCATGAACTTGTGGAAACTGAGGCTCATCTTGTATGCGTCAGAGTGGCTTCACCTGGTGTAGACAGGAATGGGTGAACCACCCTCTCTCATACTTTCTCTGACAAGTGGGTGATGCAGATGGAGTAGAGCTGATGTTCCTCAAAGTGACCTGGTAAAGTTCCAACGTCTCATGACTGAGGGTAAAATTCACCTTAGATAACAGTGTTCCTGGTTTGATCCAATGAGCAAGGATCCAGGGGTGGTCATGTTACACACTGTGTTTAGAGGATCAGGGAGTGGGAAAGATATAAATAAGGACAAGGAAAATGGGAGGGGGATATCCTTTTTTCTCTTTCAATGGCACAGTGGTAAGCAGAGTCTGGGGAAAGTGTACTTTGCCATTTGAAGACAGTATTTCCCAGGATGTTACTCTTTTTTCAAGGCTTGCTTTTTAAAATGTAATGTTTTGAATATTTTCCTTTTCTTTCTTGAAAACTTATACATTATATTCTGATCTTGATTTCCCCTTCTCCATCTCATCCCAGATTCTCACCACCTCACCACCCATCCACTATCTTTATCTCTCACTGTAGAAAAGAAACAGGCAAATTAAAAAAGAAAACCAATATATAATCAGTGTAAAAGCACAACAAATACACACACACTCAAAAAAGCAACATAAAAACACCAAATCAGAAACCATAATATACTTGCAAAAGACCAGTAAGACTTTAAAAATGCCCCCCCAAAAGCAATATGAGACCCCAAAAGTCTACAAAACGGTTAAGTATGTTGTGTGTTGGCCATCGACAGCATTCATTGGGTCTACCCTTAAGTGCGGTTAATATACCTAATGAGACTCTATTGGAGAAAACTGATTTTTTCCCTTGGAAGAGTTTGCCAATGAAGATAGCTTCTTGGTTAGGAATGGAAGCTCCTGTCCACTTCTCCCTCTCAGCACTGGGGCCCAGTCTGGCTGGAACCTGTACATGCTGCCATAGTCTCTGTGAGTTCATACATGTGTCAGTCCTGTTATATCTAGAAGACAATATTTCCTTGATGTCATCCAACACTCTGGCTCTTTCAATCTTTCTACTTCCTCTTCCACATACCTCCCTAAAACTGGGGTGAGGGAGTGTTAATGAAGACATTTAGGATTGAGTATGAGAATATCTTTTCAGCCTGTGACACTACCAAATTCCTAAGCTTTTGCTTGTGGTTACTAGCTCTTCATTTTAATTGTGTCTGTCTGAATTATTTTTTCTCAGTTGTGATGAAAACAAACTAAAGAATAATTGGCTTGTTTATTCCATGGAGTCTGAGGTTACAACTGATAATTGCAGGGCAGCCATGTATAGAGGCAGGAGCTTGTGGTAAAGAAACAACACCTGTTGAAAGCCAAGATGAATGAATGCTTGGGCTCAGCTCACTTTCTTCTTTTTATATAGTACTTTATCCCTTCTGGATTAGTCAGTTCTCTAGAGTTCTCTAGAGTAACATAATGTGTAGAATGAGTTTCTCTATACATAGACATAGAAGAAGGATCTATTAGAATGACTTACAGGCTACAGTCCAGCAAATCTAACAGTGACTGACTAGCAATGGAAAGTAAAAGAATCCAGAAGTTGCTATGTCCATGATGCTGGATGTCTCAGTAGACACTGGAATACTGAAGAAATAGGCTGTAATGCCAGTGAAGGAATGCACTTATTAACAAGACCAGAACAATCAGGCAAAGAGCAAAAGCTTCCTTCTTCCATGTTCTTATATAGCTTCCAGCAGGAGGTGTGGGCTGGATTAAAGTGTGGCTTCCTGCCTCAAGTTCTGAGTTAAACACATGTGTCTTCATGCCTCAATTGCTTGTCTTTTCCCAGCTCAAAAGATCTAGATTAAAGATGTGTCTTCCTATATCAAAGATCCAAATTTAGAAGTGGGTCTTCCTACTTCAACTTAAGAAAAAAAATTCCTCACAAATATGTCCTCCATTTTGGGGACTTAGTACATTCCAGATGCAAACAAGTTGGCAAGCAATAACTATCACACCTTCCTAAGCAATAATGTCAAGAAGAGTTCGTTAGTCGTCCCACCTCAGCTAACCTAATAGATATAATCTCACACTTCCATGCCGAGTACTGGGTATCATCCAATAGACTGTTTGGCTGTTGAGATTCACCATGACAGTGCCCATGAAGTATTGTGTTCACTTTGAGTACTAACATGTGATAGAGCCAATCTGTCTGGTGAAGGACAACATTCTCTCTTTTACTCACAGAAACTTGTAGATGATAGTCTAGTGTAGGCAGAGTTTCTCTGTGTGCTAGCAGCTGCTTCATAAAAAACACATTGAGCTTTAACATAAATTATAAATGTTTACCCAATAGCTCAGGCTTGTTACTAACTTGCTCTTACAACTTAACCCATTCCTATTAATGTATATTCTCCCATGAGGCTTAGTGCTTTTACCTCTATCCAATTTGGTATGTCTGACTCGTTCTGCATCTGGCTGGCAACTCCTCTGACACCACCCTTCCATATCCCATCATTCTCAATTTGGCTTTCCCACCTAACTTTTATCTGTTCAGCTATTGGCCATTCAGCTTGTTTATTAAACCAATCATAGCAACATATATTCACACAGTGTACAAAAGGATTATTCAAGAGCAGTCTAGCAGTTAGAGTCCAATGAAGCAGGCATAACAGAGCCCTTCCATTTCATCCTTCAGGACTTGTAGCAGTCTATGCATAGTCCTCTGTTCACTTTTAACAGCTACTTCACGTGGCACCAACAGGGTAGAGTGTTGGCTAAAATGGCTGCTTAGTCTGACAGAACTGCCACATCTGCAATATGTGGCAAGGAAGGAAGGGCCTAGTGTTAATGTGTAGCTCATTCCCAGCCTATGCGCCTCATCCTGGACTGCCATGCAGGATGACTGAGGTGTAGAGGACGTTAGAGACTTGTCCTTCATTCTTGAGCCTCTGACCTTATGTGTGAGGAGGGATCTGACCTCTGACCCCTGTCTTGGCTCTTTTTCCTGCATTCTTGGTTCTGATTCCAAGATGGAGAGGGTGCCTTAGGAAGTTCCCATAAGCTAATACCCATGTTCCCAGGGCTGAAGGACATGAGCCATTGGGGATCAACCTTCTTGACACACATCTTGCCACATTCTGTGATTGTCCTTAGCGTTCTGTGTATTTGTGGATTTCTTCTGGGAGTAGCAAGTTGTCCCACAGAGATCCAGGACCAGTCTCCACCCCCATAATCTTCCATTTCTGTCTTCTCCAGCCACTTTCTCCTGCTTCTGGAGTGCCATGTGGACTCTGTACTCTGTACCTGGTAATACATCAATGTGTGACAATTCCCTTATACCAGGAATCTTTTTCGTGATGTTTCATACTATAAAACATTTCTCAGAAGAATCCCCAGAATGAGTCTCTATGTGTCGTGTCTTTTATATTCCATAATTTTCTCTCCCTCCTTCTCTAAACTTATCAGTCACAAGAGAAGAGTCTGGAACACAAAACTTCTAGTGGACTACATTTGCAGAAGGGCATTTGAATCTTACTAGGTCATCTGGCTCATCCCTTTACCTGATGGGCATAGGTGGAAGGCTGGTGGTGAGCAACTGAGGCACTTGAACGTGTAAAGACAGAGGAGTTAACCAGAGTCAGCTTGGAGCAGTCACATAAGCCGAGTGACACAAGACACAGTAAAAAACAACAACAAAAAAACCAACTAAGCGATCCATGCAACTACGTGAGCCAGGCAGTGGTGGTACATGCCTTTAATCCCAGCGCTCAGGAGGCAGAGGCAGGCAGATCTTGTGAGTTCGAGGCCAGCCTGGTCTACAGAGTGTGTTCCAGGAAAGGCGCAAAGCTACACAGAGAAACCCTGTCTCAAAAAAAAAAAAAAAAAAAAAAAAACCCCAACAAAACAAAAATAAAACCAACTAAGTGAAACCACACACATAGACACACCAAGACACACCCAAGGATACACACACACACACACATACACACACGGAAGAGCATTGTCTGAAATCTTAGGAAGAGTGACAACAGTAAAGTCACTGACATGTGATGGTCATTTGGACCAAACACCTGAAGCTGTGACTCCAATTAGTGGAATATCTGCTCGAATTTACCTGCATCTATATACTGGTGGCAGCCTCGTGTTCACAGGCCCTCATTTTGCATGGAAAGGATCATCTCTGAGAATTCCTAGCCTTTGTGCCTTCTCTAAGAGAAGTCTCATGTCTTTGGTCTTCACCTTGCCAAAAATGCACAACTTCTAATCATTATTTAGGAGTTTTGGTAAGTTTAAAGGGCTTGCAGATATATATGTATATATGTTTATATATATATTTCACAAAGCAGAAGTGTTATAAAGACCAGAAAACCATGTTCATAAACACATGTAGATTATCCATTGTGCATTGTTCTTCCATAAAATATGCACCACATATGATGAATTATTGCAATTTATCTCATTATTCATACTTACCAAGATTGCATCATTTTTACCTTTGAGAGATAATGTAATGGGACATGAACATTCACTTTTAAATAGTTGTTTAAAGTTAAATACGTGGTATACAGATGCTCAGAAGGTGATTAGACTGTGCACACACATCGGTACCCTGTTTTGTTTTTTAATTTTTTTAAATCTTATTTTATGATTTAATTTAATTTTGCATATCAGCCACGGATTCCCTGGTTCTCTCCCCTCCAGCCCCCCCCTCGCCTTCCCCTCAGCCCCCCCTCCATTCCCATCTCCTCCCAGGCTGAGCCAAGTGTCCCTGCATAAGCCCCAGGGTCCAGACAGCCAGCTCATGCACTGAGGACAGGTCCTGGTCCCACTGCCTGGATGCCTCCCAAATAGATCAAGCTAATCAACTGTCTCACTTATCCAGAGAGCCATAGTTCTTGTGTTTCCATTCATTTGGCTTTTTGTCCCTGTGCTTTTTCCAACCTTGGTCTGAACAATTCTCGCTCATACAAACCCTCCTCTTTCTCGCCAATTGGACTCCTAGAGCTCCACCTGGGGCCTGGCTGTGGATCTCTGCATCCAGTTCCCTCAGTCATTGGATGAGGTTTCTAGCATGACAATTAGGGTGTTTGGCCATCCGATCACCAGAGTAGGTCAGTTCGGGCAGTCTCTCGACCATTGCCAGTAGGCTATTGTGGAGGTATCTTTGTGGATTTCTGTGGGCCTCTCTAGCACTTTGCTTCTTCCTAGTCTCATGTGGTCTTCATTTATCATGGTCTCTTATTCCTTGTTCTCCCTCTCTGTTCTTGATCTAGCTGAGGTCTCCCACTCCCCTAAGCTCTCTTTCCCTCGACCCTTGCCCTTCATTACCCCCACTCACGTCCAGGTTGTTCATGTAGATCTCATCCATTTCTCTGTCATTGGGCGATCCCTGTGTCTTTCTTGGGGTCCTGTTTTCTAGGTAGCCTCCCTGGAGTTGTGAACAGCAATCTAGTCATCTTTGTTTTACATCTAGTATCCTCCTATGAGTGAGTACATACCATGTTTGTCTTTCTGAGTCTGGGTTACCTCACTCAGGATGATTTAATCTCCAGTGCACATATAAAAAAGGTCAGACAATTCTATGCACACCCCTAACCCCAGCGTATTCAGGGGCAGAGAAGGAGGATTCTGGGTCTTGCTGACTATTAGTCTGGGTTTAGCTTCAATGAAAAACCTTGATTGAAGGAAGGAAGACAAAAGTGAAAGACCAGGATTGTTATAATTTACATTTTTAATTCTTTGTGAATTTAATGTGACTACTGTGTTTACATCATTCTATCCCACCTTCTCCTCAATCCAACTCATCCCAAGTCCCCCCTTCAAATATATGAGTTCTTCTCTGATAACTATTATACTTACATAAACAGATGAGTTCATTTAATGATGCTCTTATATATACCTATGTGTGCTCTTGTATGTTTAGTGCAGTTAGTTCAGGATTAGATAACCTATGAGGAGGCTTACCTCTGGAGAAAATTCATCTCTCTGCAACCTCTCTGTAGCTCCTGGTCTAGGGTGCCATATCAGTAGGAGCTGTCATGATGCAGGTCCTATTTGGGGAACTTTGTTGAGATTTCATGGGCTATATCATCCCTGCCATGTCTCAAAGACACTATCTAGCAGCATGTGTCCTGTCCCTGTCCCTCCGGTTCTTATAGTCTTTCCAATCCTCTACCAAAATGTTCCCTGAGCCTTAGGTATAGGGGTTATCTTATGCATCTACAATTTGGGATCCCACAATTTGTCTTCTGACCTCTACATGCAAACTGAAGCACACCAGTGGTCACTCCAAAGAGAATACTTGTGAAGATTTGTATTTGATCTTCAATTGGATAGATTATTTTATGTTGCTTTAGATCCCCCACTGTCTGGAAATACAACAACTCTGTTACTCATATCTCTCCAGGCCTTTTTCTGTTTTAATTTCCTTCAAGGGAAGACAGTTCAGCAGCTGCCCAACCATCCTGTTCAGTAGGTCTAGTCACATTTACTAAGTCCATGCACTTTTAGCCACATCAAGCAAGAATGCTGCATAAGTAGTAAGCAGGATCATGAGCTGACAGTCACTTTCTGTCCCCTTTAGTGTCACCTGAAGAGACACAAGTGAAGGTGGAGAAGGTAAGGGGACCTTTCTTTTCTCTAAGATAGAAAGGTTATTCTAGTGATCTTACGTTTCAGTGGATATCCCATTGAACAACGAAACTGAGCAGGGCATCATGAGTTAATTTAGGAAGAGGACAAAGTGGAATTGTACCATCTTGGTCCAGACTGAATCAAATTTTCCAGTGTCAAGTGTCACAGTCTGTATGAGGGGGCCTTTTCTTCTGGAGAAAAAAGGCTCCTCTTTAGATAAATGTGTGTAATATTGACTCAGAAATTAACAGGCATATCATCTATTAAGATGTGTGTTTTTCCTTAAGGGACCTCTCCCAGCCTGTCATCTAGATGGAGTTTGGATTGTTCCCCAAAAATCTATGTGGTGGGAAGCTTCATGCATCCAATAATTGAATATTTAGGGTATAATACATTTAAAACATGTGCACTCATGCAAATAATTGGAGGACCCCTCATAGAAGGAATTAATCTCCCAGGGCAGGTTGTTAAGTTGGTCTGCCATGCTGGGATGTAGCTTAGGGAGCCCTCAGTGAAGGCCAAACAGAAGAGGTGCTCTGCTCTCACTTTGAGTCAGCATTAGTGTGTGATGTATTAGTTTTTGTCACAAAGTACGTAGCCCTGGTTTTCTGTGACATCATCACATAATGTATGAATACAGTCTTTTTTTTTAATGTCTTTTTCCTATCCTGCTTTACACTATGCTGTGTCATAGGGTGAACCATAGAGCTATGCAAACAGACTCTGTATGACCTGAATCTCAAAGTGTTTTCTTTCCTTTCAATTACAGGTGGAGAGTGGAAGTTTTAATTGTTGTATGTATTATGGAATCTCTCAAAACACATTTTAGAATTGTTTAAATGCTGGCCGTCTTTTCTCTGACACAACAATGTGATATAAGACTCCTATTGGGAGTTTAAGTGGGGGAAAAGGCAATGCCCTAAGTAATGAGTCCTACCCATGTGTCTACAGTCACTGCTTTCAGTTCTGATGCCTCTAGTTATTTTGGCATTTTGTGTACCAGGCAGGGTTTAAATAGATTTTTTTCCCAATACAGTTATCCCTATGACAGAGTCCACTTTCCAGTGACAAATTTGTCAATTCAAAAATCAAGATACACATTTTACCTTAAAAAAAAGTGTTCAAAGCTCACCATACAGATGTGTGAGACTTGGTTTTGTTTTGGGTTTTTTTGTGCATCTCTCTGGAGAATGATAGGGATAGGTCATCAGTCTTTCCAGTGATAGAGCTCAGGAAGTACTTTTTATTTTGTCAAGGGCTCAGGAATACCTATGTGAGAGACCCAGCTTCCCAGCATCTGCCTGCAATAACCCAGCCCTAGGTAAACACCAGACAATGATGAGCACCAAGTGGGCAGAAAGCCGGGCAGTGCTCTTTAGCTGCCTGCAGACACTCATAAGTATGATAGATGGAAAGTCCATATGTTTGGTCAGATCAGAGCATTTGACTATAGGAGACACTGCACTGAAAAATAGGTCGGATATGTGTGATAACTGGATTTATGGTAGAGATGGCTCATTCCAGTAAGAACTATTGTAAAAGCTTAACAGATTAGACAACATTAACATGAGCCCAAAGAGCCACACAATTTATGGGCAATGTCCACTAAGACCTCCAGTCATCCCTTCATTTTTGAGCTGCACTGGATCATTCTTGGCTACATATCCGTCTTTAAAGGTGAGCTCCAGTTTGTGTTCCAGTATTGCTTCTATCACTGGTGGTCAGGCTCCCTGCTGCCTGCTATGTCGGAGCACTCAGTGGAATGATATAAGCAGCAGTGAGTTACACAGGCAGAGTATGGCTGGGTATCATCATTTTGAAGATACTGGCTGTGTTAGAGTACCCTCACAGCCAGATTTGTCAAAGAGGGTCAATGGGCAGGAATGTAAAGACCAGTTCGCTTTAGTGTGCGTCTACCATGTGCAAAGCCCTGGATTTGATCCCAATGACTGTATAATATGTGCCCATTGTGGCACACTTCTGTAAACCCAATTCTTCAGAGCTAGAGTGAGGAGAACCATAAGTTGAAACTCATCCTTTTATACATAGGGATTTTCAGCCTGATCTTTCATTAGAGGTATTTCTATAGGTTTAAAGTAATGAGCCGGGCGGTGGTGGCGCACGCCTTTAATCCCAGTACTCGGGAGGCAGAGCCAGGCGGATCTCTGTGAGTTCGAGGCCAGCCTGGACTACCAAGTGAGTCCCAGGAAAGGCGCAAAGCTACACAGAGAAACCCTGTCTCGAAAAACCAAAAAAAAAATAAATAAATAAATAAATAAAGTAATGGTTAGGGAGTGAGCTTGACTCACTCGCCCCGTAGAGTCTGTGGATAGAAGAGTGTGTAGAAATTAGACTTTGATGAGTTGAGCAGAGCAGGTATGGTGCACACTTGGTGCTAATATAGACTCTGCCCTTCTAGCTACATTTTTCTGGGTTGTCCGTATAGTGGCTGAGGATATTTGTCATCTAGAAAGCCATGTGCATACTTACCATCCAAATACCAGACTGCTTTTCTTACCTGGTCATGTTGAAGACATCAAGGAAGGCTTGGCCAATTGAAGGGAAGTTTCATTTTTGTCAAACCATCGTGCAATAACATGATATAGAATGATTTGGACTCTGAGTATTTCTAAGGAATATGCTCGAATCTATAATCTCTCAGTGTGGTTCCCTGGCAATCAAAATTAGTCAGTGGGAGGGATATGACAGGTTGAAGATGCAGGAGAAGGGTCACATATTGGTACTAAGCCAGTGCCCTCTACTCCAGTTTTGAGTCAGGGATTGGAAGGTAAAGAATATCTCTCTCAGGCTGTTTCTGTCGGGTTTGGTCACAGTGACAGGAGTGTAACTAATGTGGTACCTGAAGGTGAAAAGATGGGAGTGCACACAGTTTTTACTTCTCAGTCATCTAAGGCAATGCCATATGTTCTCTGTGAGCTACAAGTACCATAGGTAAATAAAGAGTGAAAGTCAGCAACAGCCACCTTCCCATGTTGGATGCAATGGATCGCTCTAAATTCAGTCACTAGCTTCTAGCTGAATTCCTCTGGTATTTAACAAACCTCATTAGAGTATTTCTGCTGTACATGTGCCTTTCCTTATGATTTACCATTTGTAGTTCCCTTTTAGACTAGAAAGTATCATGAGAAGTCCTTCTGAAACTTCCAGTGTTTGGAGAAAAGCATGGAAGAAAGGGGAATCATATGAACAACAGTGTATTCATGCGATTGTCAGAAGGAAGAGCTCCCATCTGGCACCAAACCCATATAACACATTCAGTCCTGCTGTTCCTTCTGTATTACACCAGCCACGTAAATGCAGACAGTACTTATAGTGTCTTTATACTGCTTAATCACAAAATGTGGTGATCTTCCACAAGCAACACTCTGATACTGATGACTAGCTGGAGCGGGAAATTAGACCATATTTACAAACACACAGCCACGATTAGTTTTCTGGTTTTCTGCCGTAAACTAACATAACTCTCCCTGTTGTGACTACCTTCCCAGTTACTTCAGTGTTTAAAAGATTTTATAAGAAGATGTCTATCATCCCTGAAGTCATGGAAGAACCTCCAGCTGCTCCAGCTGCTCCAGCTGCTCCAGCTGCTCCAGCTGCTCCAGCTGACGTTGTGAATACATCTGAAGAAATACTACAAACTCAAAGGAAAGGTACTGTACATATTGAGGCTTTGCTTCCATTATATGTAGTAGTCAGTTATCCTCTGTGCCAGATGTAAAACTGAACTAATTTACCGGAACTTTCACTATCTGAAATATAGCAGTGTATCCATCTCATCCCTAGAAATACAGCCATAGAATTTTAAGATGTATTTAAAAAAATTAAATAAAAATAAAAGTCACTTTGGCTCTCGCTGAATAACATGAACTAGAGGAAAGCTGGAGCACATGTATAAGTTGATATAGCTTCACCTGATGTGGGCAGGAACAGGTGAGTCACCCTATCTGCTACTTAATCCACATGTGGGTGACACAGATGGATTAGATCTAAAGAGTCCCCAAAGTACAAGTGAAATTTGAAATGTGAAACAGTCTTCTTGGCCAGGTTCAATGGGAAAGGGTCCCAGTAGTGGCCATGTCACACCCTGTGCTTGGGAGTGTGAGAGAGCAGGAAAGAGATCTGTAAGTACAAGGAAAATGGGAGGTTCCTGTGCTTTTCCTCTTTCAGAAGCAAATGATCCATTTTATAATTCCATAAAATATATACAAACTATCAAAGAATCACAACATGTCCTCTGAAAAAGACAGATGATCTTTACCTCAGCCTTCTTTTCAGGCTGTCAAATGTTTACATGGCAAGCCATGGCATCTGGCGTAATTCCCTGTTTGGAGCAATTCCAATTATACATTTTTGTTTGACTATTTGTGTATATATTTAATCTTATAATTTTCCATTTAGCCTTTTCAAACATCCTCAGTGTGTCCCTCCTTGGTTCTACTCTGCCATCCCTTTCCCCACTCAGATCTCCCTCCCTTTACTCCTCCCTTTCCCTTCATGTCACCTGTGTTCTCCCATGACCCCATTAATATCTTCCTTCCTCCTTACCAATTAATGTTCCCTTTCTAGTCTCCTGAACTCTATAGGTTCTCCAAGTTAGTATCTAAATCTAGATGAATATTATGATAATGTCCTTTTAAAGCTACCAATTAGAAACTTTGAGTTTTAGTAGCACATTTCCACATATTTCATGTTTTCAAACATACCTTATGGTTTTTTTGTTAATCAGACACTGCTATAAAATGGTTTTGACTACCTTGAAATTGATTATTGCTCTTGTGTGTTTTAAATCTTCAGTTTCTTTAGTGACTTTGTGAATGAATTGTTTACAGTGATTATTCTCTTCCTCATGTGTTTCTGGGGGTTTTCTGTAATAGTGAATTAGTGATTGGAGTGAGTTTTAACTGCATACAACCAGCAAAGTATCCTGTCTTTGTCATGGGATTCTACTGGTCTGTGGGAGAGAGCTTCAATACACTGGAGGGTACAGAATTCTTAGTTTAACCTTCCTATGTGAACAGAACTTCAGTGTCAATGGGAAAATAAAGCCTCATGTCTTGATTGTTCAGAACCACATGTGTGTGTGTGTGTGTGTGTGTGTGTGTGTGTGTGTCTGTGTGTGTGTGCCTGTGTGTGTATACATTGTCCTCCATTTGTGTGAATCTTGGATTAACCAAAAGAATGTAGGAAGTGTGTAAATTATCTCCATGATACTCATTTTATTGTGATTTCATTTTATGGAATGTTTGCCCCAGAATATACCTATTACCACAGGAAACCACTGGAAAAACATGGTCTGCCAATGCTTTTAGCAGATGATTTGGGAAAGTGCTTTCTACTCCAAAGAGAAAAATTACATAGCTCTATTAGTCTACTCTAAAAATAGTATCTATTCCAGAGAAAAGCTGTGCTGCTCCAACACACAGCATTTAAGGTTTTCCTGTCCCTGGGATGTGACTGCCCCTTTGTGGTTCATGCACTGAACTAGGGAGTGGAGCATGGTGCCACTAGAGGTTAAAATGCTACATGGTTCATTGAATTATCTCCTGGATTGCTGTGAGCCTTGTTTTGTTTCCAGCATTCTGAGGTACCCAGATGTGCTGCAGAGGGGACACGTTATCATGATCTTTATTTTCTCCTGTTCACCAATACCACTTCATAAACCATATTCCTTTTGGTACCCTGGAGAGCGTGTACTAGATGGCAACTTAGCATAAATTAAAACTCACATTGTTTCTTGGTTTTAGAAGACCATCCGTCTGGTCTTCAAGTGATTGATAGGAGTAATGGGAAGCTTGTACCATTGGAGGATGATCTTACTGTCTTCTATTCCCATCAGCACACTGCAAGTGTTCCATTTTCCATTTCTTCCCTGCTTCTTGTTGACTCAGTGTCTTCAATGAGGATGCTCCAGCAGCTACTTGGTCTAGCCTTGAGAGCATAGGCATACATATAAGCCTGTTGTGTAAGCTAAGCACTGTTCTCTAAGGAAGCCAGGGCCCACAGTACCAGTGATTAACAGTCACTCTGCCTTCCTAGATACTAAGAATGCTCCTGATATTAAAACGTTATTTTCTAAAGATGAAGAGTTCGACCATCCTAATGAGGTAAGGTGAACTTTCTATGACTGAAATAGAAATGTTGCTGTCTGACTTTCCTATTTCATTTGAGTTTGGCTATTAAAATATGACAGTGTGTATTATATATACTATGCTGTGTTTTCTGGAATAGTAGAACAGTTCCTTGCCAATGGACACCTTATGAGAAAGAGCATTTGTGAATGGCATAGTCAGGGTACAGAATAGATGCTATCACCTGTCCCTCTGGAAAACAATGCTTCTTTAGATTATTTTGTGGTTGGTGACTGAAGGAGGGTTAGAGATACATCATTCTGGAAACAATCATAGGTTTGTCACAGATATATCTTATCTTTGTTTTGCCAGCCATTAATGTTGGCAGTGATTGCCATGCCTTTTCAATACTGACAAAGAAAAATAAAGACTACACAACTGTCTCACCATGCAAAGGGCCTAGTCCAGTCCCATGTAGGCGCCACAGCCATTGATCCAACTTTCATGAGTTCCCTCTAGTTTGTTTGGTCGTCCCTGCATGTTTCCCCATCATGATCATGATGCACTTGCTCATAGAATTCCTCTTCTCTCTCTTTGACTGGACTCCTGGAGCTCGGTCTAGTGATTGGCTGTGGATCTCTACATCTGCTTCCATCAGTTGGAGAAAAGTTCTGTGATGACAGGGTATTCACCGGTCTGATCTCTGGGGCAAGCCAGTTCAGTTCAGGCACCCTCTCTACTATTGCTAGTAGTCCAGGCTGGGGTCATCTTGGGGATTCCTGGCAACTTCCCTAGCACCGGGTTTTTCTCTATCCCCATGATGTCTCTATCATGGTATCTCTTTCATTGCATTCTCCCTCCCTGTTCCAGCTCA
This sequence comes from Peromyscus eremicus, assembly GCF_949786415.1. Lineage (NCBI taxonomy): Eukaryota > Metazoa > Chordata > Mammalia > Rodentia > Cricetidae > Peromyscus > Peromyscus eremicus. The sequence goes on along the minus strand of NW_026734777.1, from coordinate 100,904 downwards.
ACCATCCCATTCCCTTATGTTCTCATCCCCTATCCCCTACCCTCCGTTGCCCACTCCTCATACCCAGTTTACTCATGGAGATCTCATTTGTTTCCCCTTCCCAGGGCAGTTCATGTGTCCCTCTTTGGGTCTTCCCCGTTAGTTAGCTTCTCTGGAGTTGTGGGTTGTTGCCTGATTACCCTTTGCTTTATATCTAGTATCCACTTATGAGTGGGTACATACCAAGTTACCATCTCTGGTGCATGAGCGGGCTTTGTGGAGCCCACTACCTATGATGGAACACCTCGTGCAGCCGTGAGGCAGGGGGAAGGACTTGGACTTGCCTCTACTGAATGTGCCTCCACATGGGAGGACTTGCCTTCTTGTGGGAGGAAGTGAGGAGTGGATTGGGAGGGGAGGCTGGGAGCACGGAAGGAGGGAAGAAGAGGATCTTTGATTGGTGTATAAAATGAATGAAAAAAATTTCTTAATTAAAAAAAAAAAAGAAAAAAAGGCATGTGCCTATATGTCCCATGATGTTACCCTCAAAATGTCTTTGTTTCTGTAATTTCAGGGAGCCTTCGAAGAATATCAAAGTTGTAAGTATTGTTTAACTCCTTGGTGAGGAAAAATGTAAATGTTAAGATAGGTAGGGTGTCCCTTACTGTCTTCTCTTTGAAAGGCCACCCAACTTGCTGTTTCTGGAGAGAGCAAAAGAGTCAACATGACTTTTTAAAGGTGTTCTAGATACCCTTGACAGCCAAGTTTCTGCATAGATTTCCATGAGGCTGTGTGCATAAAGAATATTAGGGTTTCATGTGCTTCAATGTCTTGTTTCCCTGTGTGGGTAATGGTCTATGGAGGACATAGTTCATGCCACCACACATACTTTAAATGAACTTTATATTTTATTAGTTCATCTGGTCTTCATGACATTTGTGCTTGGGGATTGCTATAACCCCTGCTTCAGAACAAAAATGAAGAATCTCTGATCAAAGTCAAAAGCATAAAGTTAAAACATGAATCCATCTGGGCAATCCATTGCTCTTGCTTCCATGGTTGAGCCTTAAATTTATTTAAGAAAATTTTGAGAGCATTGTCAGCAGGGCTGAGGGTTTACCATGTGGTTCAGAGATGCTGCCTGTCCATGACAAATTGCCTCCATGTCATGTTAACTGCATATTAAACTAGACCACATCCACAGATGCTTGAAATCACTCATGTGTAAAATCCAAAGACTCCTACTGTGTCTGGTCGTTTCACACAGACCTTTGGAGTTAAAAGCAATCATGAAGGACAAGGTGACTTACTTCTGTAGATTTTGGACTCATGTCTTAGAAGCTGTCCCAAAACAAAACAAACAAAAACAACTGAAATATTATAGTACACTTCCTAATAGCACTATGAGCAATAAGATTTTCCAACCCAGCTTGTCAGTAACCGAAGAAGATTCAGTTGAGCAGCCTGTGCAGTTCTGAGAAACACCTGTTGGTGACACATAGCAAGTGTTAACAATCACACATACTGTGCTTTGAAACTTTTTGTTTTTTGAAATTAAATTGTATCATTTTCCTCTTTCCTCCCTCCGACCATCCCCATGTGTCACCCCCTTTCTTCCTCAAATTTATGACCTCTGGCCTCCTTTCCTCCAACTGTAGATTGTAGTTACGTGTGTGTGTGTGTGTGTGTGTGTGTGTGTGTGTGTGTGCGACAGAGAGAGAGCATCTTGTGAACGTGTGTGTGTGTGTGTGTGTGTGTGTGTGACAGAGAGAGAGAGCATCTTGTGAACGTGTGTGTGTGTGTGTGTGTGTGTGTGTGTGTATTCCTAAATATATAGATACAATCCACTCTTTCCATACAATGTTACCTGTATTATGAGATTTCAGAGCTGACCAGTTGTTGTTGGAAAACCAACTGGGCTGTTCCCAGGGGAAGAGGATTTTTTTCTCCCACTCTCCGCAGTGTTGGTTGCAGCACTAATGTTCTAGATGGAAGGTTCAGGCCAGGCCCCCCACAGTCACCTGTTCTCTGCATTTTTATTTGTTGTGGTTTTCTGTTATGATTTCATTCTGATGCAAAGAGAAATTGTTCTGTTGGATGGTAAAAGCTACACTGACCTGTGAGTATAAGGATAAATATTTAGAATACAGTTAGAAATTATGCTGCTTTAGTGTATTATTTTTATTTTGAGACAGGGACACATTTATCACAGGCTGCCTCTATCTCACTATATGGTTGAAGCTGAGCCTGGTCCTCCTTCCACTACCTCCTGAATGCTGGGATTATAAGTATATGCCACAAAGTGTGAATCAGCTAGATTTATTTTATATTGTTTAAAGTGGCTTTAATTGAGGAACAAGGATCCTAGGTCTCACATTGATCTGTTTTATTTTTTTCTTTTCTGGAACATCCTTCTACACTGGAGGATGGCCCAGCAGCAGCCCAAGCTATCTCCACACACACGTGTGCACATTGAAAATATTCCCTGAGTGTTTTATAATCATTAGTTGCCAACATCCTCACAGTTACTCTGTTTTCTCCTAGATTTTCCTCGTAGTATTAGTGTTCCAGAATCCAGACAGATGGTAAGCACACCTTTGTGTGTCTTCTATAGAAATACAGCTCTATTTGGGTTCCATGTGTGTTACTTTTTTGAAAGACAATTTCCTTTGTGGAGTTCAGGGTCTCCAGCTCTCTGGTGTCATTGACATCACCACATTCATTAAAATTGAAACATAGAAGCAGTTCCCTCAGAAACTCCTTTCCCTGTTCTATTAAGGAGTTGCTTGCAGTGTTAATGGACTTGGGGAGTACAATGCAGCACCAGTAGAGCTCTATTCCCATCGGTCTCTAAGTCATCCAGAGAAAACCAGACCATTGTGAAGGATACAGTATAGCCCAATCTTAACAATGCTTTCTTTTTCATAATTGCAGATGACATCTGTCATGTGTGGAGGAAGTAAGTATCTGAAATCCCTCTCTTGTTCAGGAAATATCTTAGTGTTTCATTCCTAAGAAGCCTGAATCAGGATTCTTGTTGAGAAGGAGAGTTGAAAGTTAAATGATTAAATGATTCTGCCATAGAGGCTCTGTGGAAAATCCCAAGAAGAACCTGGGTTAATTTTGTGTGAGCTGGTGTGGCTTTACCTAGTACACTCTGTCCTGATGTTATTGCAGATATAGCCCAAGTGGGGCACACAGATGTTGAAGCACAGTAGAACATCAGTAGTAAAGAAAGCTTTCCTAGTAAGTAACAGCATGCCCTGTTGGAGTTGATAGGAGAGGATCCAGGAAAGAGTAAGGTTGTACCTTCTACTTGGCAGGCTGAGGCAATGGGAAAGGTATCAGTGAGATGTAAATTTGCATGGAGATTTAAATACTACTCCGTCCAGGCATAATGGTAAAGAGAGGTAGAAGCAAACACACCAAACCCCACTGTCAATTAAAGATGATCTAGGGGAGTTGGAGAGATGGCTCTTTGATTAAGAGCACTATCTGCTCTACCAGAGGACCAGATTTGAGCTCCAGCACCCATATAGCTGCTCACAACCATCTGTAACTCAGTTCCAGGGTACCTCATATCCTCTTCGGATCTCGGCTGGCATTGTATGTATGTGATACACAAGCATTCATACGCAGGCAATGCAAATGAAATAAACTTAAAAATAAAAGTATAAGCCGGGCGGTGGTGGTGCACGCCTTTAATCCCAGCACTGGGGAGGCAGAGGCAGGTGGATCTCTGTGAGTTCGAGGCCAGCCTGGTCTCCAAAGCGAGTTCCAGGAAAGGTGCAAAGCTACACAGAGAAACCCTGTCTCGAAAAACCAAAAAAAAAATAAATAAATAAATAAATAAAAGTATGGTCTTCACCGGAACACCCATTCTTCCTGCCTCTGTCACTGCCAAAGCTCCTAGCCATCGGTTGTAATTAGTAGCTTTCCTTGGAAATTGTGTGTATTCTGATGTAGTCTGGAAATATGTGTATAGCTGGTGCTCACTTTTGATTGGTGAGTTGTGATAGAAGAAACTGTCAGTGGATCACAACTCTCGGTAGTCAGTGACATGAACCTGGGTACAAAGGTCTTGTAGTATGGGCCCAATAATGCAGAAGTGAATCCTCTTCTGGCTGGTCCTGCAGGACTTGTAACAGTACGTCCATGTTTCCATTCAGTCTTCTTTTTCCTTAAAATCTTGAAGTGCCTTCTATCTATTCATTTGTTTGTTTATTTATTTATTTATTTATTTATTTATTTATTTATTTATTCTATATGCAGTGTTTTACCTGCATGTATGCCTGTGTGCCAGAAGAGGGCACCAGATCTCATTATAGATGACTGTGAGCCACCATGTGTTTATTTGGAATTGAACTCGGGACCTCTAGAAGAGCAGCCAGTGCTCTTAACCTCTGAGCCACCTCTCCAGCCCCCATTCAGTCTTTACATAAAGGGCAATCTATGGGTGGGTGGCAGAGTGAGTAGACTGGCCTCACTGAATCACCTTCCATAACCTAAGATGTCAAGGAACCAGTGGGAAGCTGAGGCTGATCTGGTGTGAGCTGATGTGGCTGTATCTTCTGTAGGCAGAATGAGCCACTCTGTTGCTTTCTTCCAGGTGCTTCTGAAACACAGGTTTGGGCACTGAGGAAAATTGCAAGTCTTGCAAGTCTTGCAAGTCCAGGTAGGTAACAACATTGCATTCTGGGTCTACTCTGTCATGTGGACAAGGTGTCAGTGGGGACAGGGACAGAAGGAAGGCTGTGTGTGAGCTCATTTCCAGCCTGTGCTCCTCACACTAGACTGACCTTTAGGGCGAATGAGTCAAAGGACACATTGACACCTCTCTTGGAGCTTCTGACCTAGTACTTGAGCATGGATCTGGGACTCTGTGGTCCAGATAAGGCCTCCTTTCCAGATATTACTAGTTCATCATGGATGCACAAAATCCCAGGAATTAAAGTGCATGGCCACTTGTATTTTATCTCTTGAGTCCTCTCTGACTTATCCTCTGTACGTCTGAACCTCAGTTTCCTGCCCTGTCTCATCAGATCACCTTGCCATGTCTGTACTCTAAGCGGTCTGGAACTGATACAGCTTCATGCTTAGTATAGTTCTCACCTGTCTCCACTGGTCTAGAGTATGAATCAAAGGAGAGTATATTCCCCCAATGTCTTTTATGGAACCCCTGCAGTAGGGTGAGGGTTTTTCTTCATTGCAAAGTATGTCTGCCTGCCCTGTATTCTTGTACTTCTGATGCATTGATTCTGCCTTGTGTAAACTCAGGGACGACTCTTTCTAATCAATGTGTCCACAGCAAAAAAGGAGCCCACTTCACTGGCCACATCATTTGACCACTCTTCTGTCCTTTACCCAGAGCCTTCTCCACCCTCCTCCCTATTTCCTGAGTGGAATGGGGACTCTTCTCTTTATGCCTAGTAATCCATGAAATTGTGTCCCTGCTGCCTTATTCCTGATTCTGCATACTGAGTTGATTGGCCCACCTGATCGGACCTAACCATCCATCATGGATCCCTGGATTCATTCCTGTTTTATGCATGTGTACCCAGTTGTCATCCCCTTCCCTTGAAATGTGGCCTCACCTGAGTCCTTTACAGAGTTTATGGGACAACCAAAATCCCAACAGGAAGTGTATACAATGGGACATTGCTTAGGGACGTGCCCAGCTAGATACAATTGAGTCTTAACAGGTCATCTGGTCACACCATTACTTGTGGAAAAGAGGTGAAGTGCTGTTCATGCTTAGCTGAGGAAAGCAGGGGAGCTGAACAGAGTGGGAACAGGGATGCTAAGCACAGCACAGTTAGCAAGCAAAGTTTTGTTTCTGATGTGAAAGGAGACCCAAGGGAAACATCCAAAAGTTACAAACAACAGAACAACAGCCAATAGAAAATTGTCCCAAACAATGTTGTTAGCATGGATGGTGGCACCTGTGGGAGCAGTCACTCACCTAGGATGGTCAACTTGGTCCCTGCAAGAAATACCCAGCAATGTCCCAGAGCTTTGTTGTGGTGGTATTGTGTTCCCCAAAATATCGTGTACCCTAATAAACTTATCTGGGGTCGGAGAACAAAAAAGCCACTAGACACTTAGGATAGGTAGTGGTAGCACACGCCTTTAATCCTAGCATTCCAGAGGCAGAAATCCATCTGTTCAAGGATACAGCCAAGCATGGTGACTCACACCTTTAATCCCAGAAAGCAAGCCTTTAATCCCAGGGAGTGATGGAAGATAGCAGAAAGGTATATAAGGCGTGAGGGCCAGAGACTAGAAGCATTTGGCTGGTTAAGCTTTTAGGTTTTGAGCAGCACAATTCAGCTGAGAGCCATTCAGATATGAGGACACAGAGGCTTCCAGTCTGAGGAAACAAGGGCAGCTGAGAAGTTGGCCAGGTGAGGTTAGCTGTGGCCTGTTCTGTATCTCTGATCTTCCAGCTTCACCCCAATACCTGGCTCACAGGTTTGATTTTATTAATAAGACTCTTTAAGATTCCTGCTACACTTTGTGCCATGACTCCTTCCCTATTTTGAACCTATTCCTACTCTATCCCTAGCGATAAATGTACTGTACCAAGCCCCACCTCAATCTTCAGATGAAGATATGCTTGAAGAGGAGGAGGAGGAGGAGGTGGAGGAGGAGACGGTGGAGGAGGCGGCGATGGCGGAGGAGGTGGAGGCAGAGGAAGAAGAGTTGGAGGAGGTGGTAGAGTTTGAGGCACCAGGGGAAGAGGCAGAGAAGGAGGAAGAAGAGGAGGAGGAGGAGGAGACGGCAGCGGCGGAGGAGGAGGCAGAGGAAGAAGAGTTGGAGGAGGTGGTAGAGTTTGAGGCACCAGGGGAAGAGGCAGAGAAGGAGGAAGAAGAGGAGGAGGAGGAGGAGACGGTGGAGGAGGCGGCGGCGGTGGAGGAGGAGGCAGAGGCAGAGGAAGAAGAGTTGGAGGAGGTGGTAGAGTTGAAGGCAGCAGGGGAAGAGGCAGAGAAGGAGGAAGAAGAGGAGGAGGAGGAGGAGGAGGAGTGGGTGAAAAGCTACTACCGATAAAAATATAATGCCTATAATCATGTATAAATGTTTTTTGTTTTTATTTCTATGTCTCTGAGTATGCCCACTGGAGTCACCCCTCCAGGGTGTGAAATTCCCTGGAGCTGTTGTGATAGACAGTTGTGACCCATCCATCCTATGTAGCTACTTAGAACTGAGCTCCAGCTCTCTGTAAGAGTAGCAAGCACACTTAGCTACTGAGCCATCTTTCTAGTACTCAAATCTCTATCTTGAAGGCACATTTGATATTTTGATAGTATCCATCCACAGATACAGATAGGTTTAAAAGCACTCCCTCAGAATACCTCTAACACCTAAGACAGGACGTGTGGATGTCTCCAAGAGGAGTATATCATCCCTGAACATCCCCTTGTAGTACACCCAGGTCCTGGAGGTCAACATAGGCAAAGTTCCTCTGGAGACACCTCAGAACCTCACTGGGTAGCTGGGGAGCCTAAGATAGCAAATTTCAATGGTGCTCTTTCAGAGGCTGGGCTTGTTCCCTGGGGTGCCCTCCAGATCTCCAGTCCTTAGATAAAAGTGACAAAGGCCCTCCCCCTGCCACATGACTGAGGGGACCTGCTTCAGGGCTTCAGGCTTTGAATATGGCCCACCAGACCAAAGCCCTTCCTTGAAGGGTCCTGTGTACCCTCAACAGGTCCTAGACACTGTGGGGTTGGGTGCCCACTGAGAGGTCGTCCTCACTGGCTGAGCCAAGCAAGTGTGGTGAGAGCTAATCCAGTTGCCTTCGAGAAACTCATGTCTAGGGCCAAAGATCACATGGGCTACCTGTATGATGCCTCTGAAAGAAGCCCAGGGATTAGCAAAGAAACCCAGTGTTGTAGCACAAATTCTAATTGATCTTAATAATAATAATAATAATAATAATAATAATAACCCAGAGTCAGATGTCATGGTGAAAGCTGAAAGATAAGAGAAGCAGAGCAGCAAGCCACTAGAGTTCTTACCTCTACAAAATCATCAGACTGAAAGGGCACTGGGTTCCTGTCTCCTCCCACCTTACATTCTTCTCTCTACCCAGCCATATCAACCTCTGGGAAGGTGGCCTTGGAGGTAAAGCTTTTTACTAGGTCAGCAATCTGGATTACACAGAAGAGAGCCAAGAGTGTTTGGCATGGACATCATATTTATCATCTTCAGAACCTGATAAGGAGCAGACTCAATCCCTCTTCCCCAATCCATTGTCTAAAAAGTCTGTCTAAAAGGATGGGAGTATATTGGTCAGGTGGTTTGAAAAATATGAATTGGCAAATCTTCACTTCTGCTCCACCAGATTCAGTCCACCCAGTCTCACCCCCAACTCTGTTGCAGAACACCTGCTGCAGTCTCCCCTTCTTCTCTGACCCCATCCCCGTGGACCACAAAGATCTTTTCCTACAACCTTCCTTCCCCCAACTCATCCCATTATTTCAAGCTCCAGTACCACCAGCAGGCATTCATTTGAAAAACAGTCCAGGTGAACAGTCCAGGGAAACAGCCCTGCAACCATACCACTGTAGACAGACTTTTCTTTCCTGCCCACCAGTTCCCAAATACCTGACATGGAGACTTAATATAAATTATACATGCTTGGTTGATAGCTCAGGCTTATTACCAACTAATTCTTACACACTTAAATATACTCATTTTTATTAATCTATGTATTGCCACATGGCTCATGACTTTACCTGTCCTCCAGTATGTCTTCTTCCCTCTGTATTTCCCAGAGACCTCTCAGACCCTGCTCTCCTTCCCAACATTTTCTCTGCACTGAAAATCCTGCCTCGCTATGGATCAATCAGCTTTTTATTTACAATGAGAGCAATACATATTTACAGTGTAGAAAGATTATTCCATGGCATACCAAAACAGGCCCTGAATATTCCAATTTAGCTGAAAGCACTAGAAAAAAGATCTTAAAACAGTCTGTATGAAGATGATAGAGGTCCTTAAAGAGGAAATTAATAAATCCCTTGAAGTCCAGGAAAACAAACAGTGGGAGGAAATGAATATGTTCCTTAAATACAGGAAAAGACAAGTGGAGGAAGAAAATGAATAAGGCAATTCAAGACCTGAAAATGAAAATAGAATCGACAACAACAACAACAAACCAAACAGGGAATTCTGTAAATGAAAAACTTAGAAATTTGAAAAGAAACCACAGAGGCAGGCTTCACTGACAGAATGCAAGAGAGGATGAGAAAATATCAGGTGTTGAAGGTATGATAGAAGAAATTGATACATCAGTCAAAGAAAATGGTAATTCTAAAAAACTGCTGACAAAATATCCAGGAAAGATGGGACACTATGAAAAGACTAAATCTAAGAATAATAGGAATAGAGGAAGGAGAAGAAACCTAGCTCAAATGCCCAGAAAATATTTTCAACCAAACCATAGAATAAAATTTTCCTAACCTAAAAAAGGAGATGTGAATAAAAGGTACAAGAAGCATACAGAGCACTAAACAGGTGGAACCAGAAAAGAAAGTCCCTCTCAGCACATAATAATCAGAATACTAAATATATAGAACAATAAAAAAAAATGTTAAAAGCTAAAAAGGAAAAAGACGAAGTAACATAAAGGCAGACCAATTAGAATTATACCTGACTTTTTCATGGACACTCTAATAAAAGCCAGAAGAGCCTGGACAGATGTTCTACAGGTTCTGAGAGACCACAGATACCAGCCTAGACTACTATACCCAGCAAAACTTTCAATCACCATAGATGGAGAAAATAAGATATTCCATAATAAAGCTGTGGCGGTTTGAAAGAGAATGGCCCCAAAGGGATTGGCACTATAAGGAGATGTGACCTTGGTGGAGTAGGTGTGGTCATGTTGGAGGAAGTATGTCACTGTAGAGGCAGGGTTTGAGGCCTCATATATGCTCAAGATATCGCCCAGTGTTTCAGATCACTTTCTGTTGCTTGCAAGATGTAAATTCTCAGCTACTTCTCCAGTACCATGTCTGCCTGCATTCTGCCATGATGATAATGGACTAAACCTCTGAAAATGTAAGCAAGTCACCTCAATTAAATGTTTTCCTTTATGTAGAGAGCCGTGCACGGCCGCGCCTCAAAGATGGCGCTGGCATCCGGCTTCCACCTTCCCGATGGCGGGTGTTCTCTGAGATAAACAACTCCTTATTTGGCTTGGGCGTAGAATCTGGCTTGCTTGTGTATGTCTGACCCTATCGGCATTGTCCACGTGCACTACGGGGTTGGTTGCTCAGTGGCTATAAAGGGCGTGGGCTGGCTTTCCCTAGGGTCAGAAGATTGTTCAAGGTTCCTGAATAAACAGCAGAAAGAAGAGCTCAGTGTTGTGTCTTCCTTGCTGGTCGAGGTGGTCGCAACACCTTTATAAGAGTTTCTGGGTCACGGTGTCTTTTCATAGCAATAGAAACCCTAAATAAGACAAAAGCCAAATTTAATCAGTATTTATCTACAAATTTAGCTCTACAGAAGGTGCTAGAAGGAAAATGGCAACCTAAGGAGGTTAACTACAACCATGAAAACATAGGGAATAATCTCATACCAGCAAGACGAAAAGAAGGTAAAACACACATACACACACACACACAAACACACCACCACCACCACCACCAACACAATAACAACAACAACAACAACACAACAGGAATCAACAATCATTGGTCATTGATATCTCAATAGCTGTGAACTCAACTGCCCAATAAAGGACATAGACATCAATAGAATGGATAAGAAAACAAGATCTATCCTTCTGTTGCATTCAAGAAACACACCTCAAAACCAAGAATAGACATTCCCTCTGAGTAAAGATTTGAAAAGAGATATTCCAAAAAATGAACCTAAGAAGCAAGGTGGTGCAGCCATTTTACTATCTAACAAAACAGACTTCAAACCAAAACTAATCAGAAGAGATGGGAAAGGACACTACATACCCACAAAGGAAAACACCAAGATAACATTTCAATTCTTAACAACTATGCCCCAAACACAAGGGCACCAAAGTTTGTAAAAAGCAACACTACTACAGCTTATATTACATATTGACCCTCATGTGGCGACAGTGTGTAACTTCAATACCCCACTCTCACCAATATGCAGGTCATTCAAACAAAAATTAAACAGGGAAATACTTGAGCTAACAAATGCTATAAACTAAATAGACCAAACATGTTTATAGAATACTTCACCCAAACTAAAAAGAATATACTTTCTCTGCACCTCATTGAACTTTCTCCAAAACTGACCACATGCTTGGACACAAAGCAAGTCTCAACAGATACACAAAAATTGAAATAACTCACTGCATCCTATTAAGCCACCACAGAATAGAGGTTGATATCAACAGAAAGCTTACAAACTCATGGAAACTGAACAACTCTACCAAATGAAATATGGGTCAAGAGAGAAATAAAGAAATTAAAGACTATATTAGAGTTTCTATTGCTGTAAAGAGACACCATGACCATGGCAACTCTTTTTAAATAAAAACATTTAATTGGGGATGGTTTACAGTTCAGAGGTTTAGTTGATTATCATCATGGCAGTAAGCATGGTGGCACACAGGCAGACATGATATTAGAGAGGTAACAGTTCTACATGTGGTTTGGCAGGCAGCAGGAAGACAGACAGACACTGGGCTTGGCTTGTACTTCTGAAACCTCAAAACCCAGTGGAACACTTCTTCCAAAAGGGCCATACCAGGCCAGATCAATATATAATGTCACTCACTATGAGCCTACATAGGCCATTTTCATTCAAACCACTACAAAAAATTTCCAGAATTAAATGAAAATAAATACACAACATACCCAAAATTATGGAATACAACGAAAGTTATTCTCTCATATAATAATCCTGTCTTTATCTTCCACTCCATCCCCTCCTCATAATCCCCTCACCTCCTCTTTCCCCTAGATCCACTGCTCCTCTGTTTCCCTTCAAAAAAGAGCAGACCTAGAGGTTTTAAGAGGCAAGTACATAGCACCAAGTACCTACATAAAAAAATTAATTTAAAAAAAACAATTGAAGCATGTGGGGGAAGGGCCTATGGAGCCAGGTGCTAGTAAAGCTGGTCCTGAGGGAGAGTGTAGAGGGTGGAACCCAAGTTATTTACAAAAAAAATATGATTGGTGCTTCAGGTCAAGAAAGATGATGTTAGTACATAATTCCCTCATAGACAACACTGTAAATTCTGTAGACTAGGCAGGTGCGTTATTGGGTAACCTTTAAGCTGATCCGCACAATGGGGCATTTGCCCCTCCCCCGTCCCGGTCTCATTTTCTTTATGCTTTAAAAGGAACTTGTTGTTTTTAAATAAATGAATCCCTACCTGACTTGGCTTCTTGCTGCATCTGATTGTCTCCCGGGTAAAAGGGAGGCTGGTGAGCAGTGCATTTACCTTTCCTCAGTTCCAGGGCTCCCTTCTCAGGGGACCTAGGTTCCCAGTGGGGCAGGACTCCACAGAAGAGTTCTCATGATAGCAATATAACAGAACACCTGAAACAAAAAGAAGAAATCACACACAAAGGAGTAGATGGCAAGGAATAATCAAAGCCAAGGTTGAAATCAATTAAAATAGAAACAAAGAGAACAATACAAAGAATCAATTAAAGATTGGTTCTTTGAGAAATCCAGTATGATAGATAAACCCTCATTGAAATGAACTAAAAGTCAGAAAGAGAATGTCCAAAGTAACAAAATCAGAAATGAAAGGGAGGACATAACAACAGACAGAGGAAATCCATAGAATCGTGAAGGTGTAGTTTAAAAACTTGTACTCCACTAAATTGAAAAATCTAAAAGAAATGAATAATTTTCTGAATAGGTATCACTTAAATTAAGTTAAATTAAGATCAGGCAAGCAATTTAAACTGATGCATAACTCCTAGTGAAATAGAAACAGTTATTAAAAGTCTTCCAACTAAAAATAGCCTAGGGCCAGGTGTTTTGAGTGCAGAATTCACCAGATATTCAAAGAAGAGTTAATGCTAATACTCTGTAAATTGTTCCACAAAATGGAAACAAAAGGAACATAGCCCAATTAATTTTATGAGGACACAGTTTTCCTGATACCCAAACCACATGAATACCCAACAGAGAAAGAGAATTACAGACCACTTTCCCTTATAAACTTAGATACAAAAATACTCAATAAAATAGTTGAAAACCAAATCCAAGAATATATCGAAAAGATCATCCACCATGATCAAGGAGGCTTCATCTGAGAGATGCAGAGATGGAACAACGTGAAAATCAATAGATGTAATCCACCATATAAACGAACTGAAAGAAAAAAAACTACACACGGTCATCTCAGTAGATGGAGAAAAGACCTTTGAAAAAATCTAACACCTTTTCATGATTAAAATCCTGGAGAGTTTAAGCGTACAGGGGACATACTCAAAATAATAAAGGCAGCTCACAGTACACCTGTAGCCAACATTAACTTAAATGGAGAAAAACTCAAAACAACTCCACTCAAATCACAAGCAAGACAAGGCTGTCCACTCTCTATCTATTCAACATACTACTTGAACTCTTAACTACAGCAGTAAGACAACTGAAGGAAATCAAAGGGATGCAAACTGGAAAGAGAGAAGTCAATGAATCTTTATTTGCAGATGATATGATAGTATACATAAGTGAACCTAAATATTCCACCAGGGAACTCATACACCTGATAAACCTTTCAGCAAAGTAATTGGATGCAAAATAAACCCACAAAAATCAGTAGCCCTACCATATACAAATGACAAATGGACTGAGAAAACACTCAGAGAAACAACACCTATCCCCATAGCCACTAATAATATAAAACATCTTGGGGTAACTCTACTCAAGAAAGTAAAAGATTTATATGATGAAAACTTAAAGTCTTTGAAAAAAGAACTTGAAGAAAATATTAGAAGATGGAAAGATCTCCCATGCTCATGGATCAGTAGGATTAACATACTAAAAATGGCCATCTTACCAAAAGCAATCTACTGATTCAGTGTAATCCCCATCAAAATTCCCAACACAATTCTTCATAGAACTTGAAAGGACAATTTTCAACTTCATATTGAAAAACAAAAATCTAGGATAGCTAAAACAATTTGAACAATAAAAGAACTGCTGGAGATCTCATTATTCCTGATTTTAAGTTGTACTAGAAAGTTATATTAACAAAAACCATATAGTATTGGCATAAAAAACAAAGATGTGTTGATGCATGGAACAGAATTGAAGAACCACACATAAATCCACACTCTTTTGGCACCTGATTTTTATAAAGAAGCCAGAAATACACTTTGGAAAAAAGAACAACTTCAACAAATGGTTCTGGTAAAATAGGATGAACGCATGTAGAAGAATGAAAATAGATCCATACTTACAACCCTTCACAGAACAACTCCCAATAGATCAAAGACCTCAACATAAGACCAGATACACTGCACCTTACTGAAGAGAAAATAGGGAATAGTCTTGACTTGTAGACACAAGAGATGACTTTCTGAACAGAACACTGTTAGTGTGGACACAAAATTAAACAATTGATAAATGGGGCCTCATGAAACTGAAAAGCTTCTGTAAGACAAAGGACACCATCATTCTTACAAAGTGACAGCCTACAGAATGGGAAAAGTTTATAACAACTCCACAGCTAGTAGAAGTTTAATACCCAAATTATATAAAAATCTCAAGACTAACCAAACAACCCAATTAAAAATGTGTTACAGATCTAAACAGAATTCTCAATAGAGAAAACACAAAAGGCTTTACCATTCTTGGGCAAATACTCAAATCACACTTCATCCTACCACAAGGAAACATGTTCAACCATGTTTATTGCTGCTTTTCATGGTAGCCAGAAATTGGAAACAACCTAGATGTCCCTCAACAGAAGAATAGATAGAGTAAATGTGCTACATTTACATAATGGATTATTACTCAGCTGTTAAAAAATAACAGCTTGAAAAATAACATTAGCTGAATAGCCCTGCTCCCTAGGACCTAGCCTCCAGGGGCACATCTCCTGTCTCTACCCTATATACTGACACCTAAGCCCCAGAGATACTACAGCAGCATCTACTTACCTCTAGCCATCCCAGCCTCATCAGTGACCACTAGGGCCCCACCTGCACCTGGAGGAGGAGCTACCACAGGAACCACCTGCACCTAGAGGAGGATGTGAGTGTCTGGGCACCCAGGTGGACAGCCCTGTTCCCTAGACTCTAGTCCCCAGGGGTACTTCTCTTGCCTCTCCCTCACCCTCAGACATCAAAGCCCCAGTGACCTGGCAGCTGCCTCCCAATACCCACAAACATCACCTGAGGCTCAGAGATCATCAGAGCCATAGGCCCCAACTGCACCCAGAAGAAGAGCAACCACCTAAGCCACGGGTCCCACCTGCACCAAGTGGAGGAAGAGATGAGTAGACAACAGTGTAAGAATACATTCAGCAACATAAAGAGCAATATGGCACCACCGGAAACTAGTGGTTCTACAACAGCAAGACCTGAACACCCCAATGTAGAAAAAGCAGAAAAAAACAACCTAAAAAATAACTTTATAAAGATGATAAAGGCCCTTAAAGAGGAAATGAAAAATTTCCTTAAGAAATGGAGGAAAAGACAAAAAAGTTGGAAGAAATCAATAAACCCCTTCAAGAAAGCTAAGAAAAAAACAGGCGAAGGAAACAGTTCAAGATTTGAAAATGGAAATAGAGGCAATAAAGAAAACACAAACAGAGGGAATTCTGGAAATGGAAAACCTGGGTAAAAGATCAGGAACTACAGATGCAAGCATAACCAACAGAATGCAAGAGATGGAAGAGAGAATTTCAGGTGTAAAAGATACGATAAAGAAAATAGATACATTGTTTAAAGAAAATGCTAAATCCAACAAATTCTTAACCCAAAACATCCAGGAAATCTGGGATACCATGAAAAGACCAAACCTAAGAAAAATAGGGATAGAAGAAGGGGAATTCCATCTTAAAGGCACAGAAAATACATTCAACAAAGTCATAGAGGAAAACTTTCCCAACCTAAAGAAGGACAAGCCTATGAAAGTACAAGAAGCTTACAGAACACCACATAGACTGGACCAAAAAAAAAAGTCCCCTTGCCTTATAATAGTCAAACCACTAAACATACAGAAAAAAAGAAAGAGTACTAAGAGTTGCAAAGGAAAAAGGCCAAGTATAAAGGCAGACCTATCAGAATTACACTAGAATTCTCAGTGGAGACTCTGAAAGCTAGAAGGTCCTGGACAGATGTTCTGCAGACAATAAGAGACCATGGGTGCCAGCCCAGACTACTATACCTAACAAAACTTTCAGTCATCATAGATGGAGAAAACAAGATATTCCATGACAAAGCCAGATTTAAACAATACCTATCCACAAAACCAGCCCTACAGAAAGTACTACTAAAAAAAAATTCTAACCCAAGGAAATTAGCTGCACCCACAAAAACACAGGCAATAGATAACCAACAAACTCCAAAGAAGGGAAACACACAAACGATACCACCACCACTACCAAAACCAAAATTAACACGAATTAATAACAATCACTGGCCATTAATATCTCTTAATATCAATTATCTCAATTCATCTATAAAAAGACAAGCTAACAGAATGGGTACAAAAACAGGACCCATTCTGCTGCTGCATACAAGAAACACACTTCAACCTCAAAGACAGATATCACCTCAGAGTAAAAGGTTGGGAAAAGATTTTCCAATCAAATGGACCTAAGAAATAAGCTGGTATAGCTATCCTAATATCTAACAAAATAGACTTCAAACTAAAATCAATCAAAAGAGATGGAGAAGGACATTTCATATTCATCACAGGAAAAATCCATCAAGATGAAGTCTCAATTCTGAACATCTATGCCCCAAATATAAGAGCAACCACATTTGTAAAAGAAACATTACTAAAGCTTAAATCACACATCAAACCACACACACTAATAGTGGGGGACTTCAACACCCCATTCTCACCACTGGATAAGTCTGCCAGACAGAAATGTAACAGAGAAATAAGGGAACTAATGGATGTTATGACTCAAATGGACATCTATAGAACATTTCACCCAAACACACACACACACACACACACACACACACACACACACACACACACACACACACACAAAATACCTTCTTTTCAGCACCTCATGGGACTTTCTCTAAAATTAACCACAACCTTGGTAACAAAGCAAACCTCAACAGATACAAAAAAAATTGGAATAACCTCCTGTATCTTATCAGATCACCATGGCTTAAAGAATTCAAAACAACACTCATGGCAGAAAGCCTACAGAATAATGGAAATGAACAATGTTCAACTGAATCGCCACAGGGTCAAGGAATAAATAAAGAAAAAAAAATTAAAGACTTCCTAGAATTCAATGAAAATGAATGCACAGCATATTCAAACTTATGGGAAACTATGAAAGCAATGCTAAGAGGAAAGTTTATAGCACTAAGTGCCTACATAAATAATGTGGAGAGATCTCACACTAGTGACTTAACAGCACATCTGAAAGCTCTAGAACAAAAGGAATCAAACTCACCCTGTAGATGACAGGAAATAATCAAAATGAGGGCTAAAATCAATAAAATAGAAACAAAGAGAACAATACAAAGAATCAATGAAACAAAGAGTTGGTTTTTTGAGAAAATCAACAAGCCCTTATCCAAACTATCCAAAAGGCAGAGAGAGAATATCCAAATCAACAAAATCAGAAATGAAAACAGGGGGCATAACAGACACTGAAGAAATCCAGAGAATCATTTGATCATACTTCAAAAACATGTACTGCACAAAATTGGAAAATATGAAAGAAAGAAATGGACAATTTTCTGGATAGAAATTTACCACATACCAAAATTAAATCAAGACAAGATAAACAATTTAAATATACCTATAACTTCTAAGGAAATAGAATCAGTCATCAAAAGTCTCCCAACAAAAAAAAAATTCCCAGTACCAGATGGTTTCAGCTCAGAATTCTACCATAATTTCAAAGAAATCTAATATCAGTACTCCTCAAGTTGTTCCACACTATAGAAACAGAAGGAACATTGCCAAACTCTTTTTATGAGGCTACAGTTACCCTGATGCTCAAACCACTAAAAGAAACAACTAAGAAAGAGAATTACAGACTAATCTCCCTCATGAACATTGACACAAAAATACTCAATAAAACACTGGCAAACTGAATCCAAGAACACATTAGAAAAATCATCCACCATGATCAAGTAGGCTTCATCCCAGAAATGCAGGGATGGTTCAACATACAAAAATCTGTAAATGCAATCCACCATATAGATAAACTGAAAGAAAAAAAACCACATGATCATCTCATTAGATGCTGAAAAAAGCCTTCAACAAAACCCAACCCCTTCATGATAAAAGTCTTGGAAAGATGAGGGATACAAGGAACACACTGAAACATAATAAAGTCAATATACAGCAAGCCAACAGCCAACATCAAACTTAATGGAAAAAAAACTCAAAGTGATTCCACTAAAATCAGGAACAAGACAAGGCTGTCTGCTCTCTCCATATCTATTCAATATAATATTCATAGTTCTAGGTAGAGCAATAGGACAACAAAAAGAGATCAAGGGGATACAAATTGGAAAGGAAGAAGTCAAACTTTTGCTAATTGCAGATGATATGATAGTATATATATAAATGACCACAAAAATTCTAACAGGGAACTCCTACAGATGATAAACACCTTCAGTAATGTGGTGGTATACAAGATTAACTCAAAAAAATCAGTAGCCCTCCTATGTACAAATGATAAACGGGCTGAGAAAGAAATCAGAGAAACATCATACATTACAACAGCCATAAACAACATAAAATACCTTGGGGTAACTCTAAATAAGCAAGTAAAAGACCTGTATGACAAGAACTTCAAGTCTTTCAAGAAAGAAATTGAAGAAGATATCAGAAAATGGAAAGATCTCCCATGCTCTTGGATAGGTAGGATCAACATAGTAAAAATGGCAATCTTACCAAAAGCAATCTACAGATTCAATGCAATCTCCATCAAAATCCCAACATAATTATTGAAAGAATAATACTCAACTTCATATGGAAAAACAAAAAACCCAGGATAGCCAAAACAATCCTGTACCATAAAAGAACTTTCAGAGGCATCACCATCCCTGACTTCAAGCTCTACTGTAGAGCTATAGTATAGTCCAGTGGTTTCTCCCATCCTGCCTGGCCCTGCAGTCCTGAAACCACTAATAAAATAATCATTTAGAGGCTTAATATTATTTACAAACTATATGGTCTATGGCAAACCCCGTGTTAGTTTGCTCTTATATCTTAAATTAACCCATTTCTATTAATCTATGTTTTGCTATGTGTTCTGTGGCTTTACTGGTCTGTTGGCATCTTGTTTTTCCTTCAGTGATGGCTGCTGTCTCCCTAGATTCCACCTCCCCCCCCCTCTTTTTTTCTCTCTTTGGATTTCCTAACTGTCTCTAAGTTGCCTTGCCACGGCCAAAGCAGCTTATTTATTAACCAATGGGAACAACATATATTTACAATGTACAGAAAAATATCCCCTAGCACTAAAGTATTAAAAAAAAGCTTAGTATTGGCATTAAAACAGACATGTGGATCAATGGAAATGAATTGAAGACTCTGACATTAATCCAAACACCTATGAACAACTGATTTTTGAAAAAGAAGCTAAAATTATGTAATAAAAAACCAAAAGCATCTTCAACAAATGATGCTGGCATAACTGGATGTCAACATGTAGAAGATTGCAAATAGATCCATATCTGTCACCATGTACAAAACTCAAGTCCAAGAGGATCAAAGACCTCAATATAAATCCAGATACACTGAACCTGATAGAAGAGAAAGTAAAAGGTAGTCTCGAATGCATTGGCACAGGAAACTACTTCCTAAATAAAACACCAGTAGCACAGACACTGAGAACAACAATTAACACATGGAACCTCCTGAAACTGAAAAGCTTCTGTAAGACAAAGGACATGGTCCACAAGACAAAACAGCAGCCTACAGAATGGGAAAAGATCTTCACCAACCCCACATGTGACAGAGGGCTGATTTCCAAAATATATAAAAGAACTCAAGAAACTAGACATCAAAATACCAAATAATCCAATTAAAAGTAGAGTACAGAGCTAAACAGAGAATTCTCAACAGAAGAATATCAAATGGCTAAGACATTTAAGGAATTGCTCAACATCCTTAGTCATCAGGGAAATGCAAATCAAAATGACTCTGAGATACCATCTTATACCTGTCAGAATGATTAAGATCAAAACACTGATGACAGCTTATGTTGAAGAGGATGTAGAGTAAGGGGAACACTCCTACACGGTTGGTGGGAGTGCAAACTTATACAGCAATGTTGGAAATCAGTATGGCAGTTTCTCAGAAAATTGAGAATCAATCTACCTCAAGACCCAGCAATACCACTATTGAGCGTGTACTCAAACGATGCTCATACCACAAGGACACATGCTCAACCATGTCATAGCAGAATTATTGTAATTATTTGTAATAGCCAGAACCGGGAAACAACCTAGATGCCCCTCACCTGAAGAATGGATAAGGAAAATGTGGTACATTTACACAATGGAGTATTACTCAGTGGTTAAAAAAACAAAAAACAAAAAACAATGACATCATGAAATTTGAAGGCAAATGGATAGAACTAGAAACAATCATCCCGAGTGAGGTAACTCAGACCCAGAAAGACACACACAGTATGTACTCACTCTTAAATGGATATTAGATGCAAAACAAAGGATAACCAGGCTACAGTCCACAACCCCAGAGAAGCTAGGTAAAAAGGACCCTAAGAGGGACACACATGGAGAGCCCCAAGAAAGGAAAATAGTTAAGATCTCCTGGGTAAACTGGGAGGGAGGTTAGATGGAAAGGGATAGTGGATGGGAACAGGAGTGACTGAGATGGCCAAGTGGAGGGAGGGACAGAGAGGGAGCACAATGAAAGAGATATCCTGGTAGAGGGAACCATTAGGGGGTTAGGGAGAAACCTGGTACTGGAGAAATCCCCAGAAATTCACAAGGATGACTCCAGCTAAAACTCCTAGCTATAATGGAGAGGGTACCTGAACTTATCTTCCCTTATAATCAGATTAGTGACTACCCTAATTGTCATCACAGAACTACATCCAGTAACAGATGGAAGCAGATACAGTGATCCACAACCAAGCACTGGGCTGAGCTCCTTGACTTCAATTGAAGAGAGGGAGGAGGGATCTCAGGAGCAAGCAAGGTCAAGATCATGATGTGGAAAACCATAGAGACAGGTGACTCAAGCTGGTAGGAGCTCATGGACAGCTGGGGAACATGCATGGGGCCTAAATAGGCTCTCTGAATGTGGCCAACAGTTATGTGGCTAGATCTGTTTAGAGAGCCCCTGGCAGTGGGATCAGAACTTATCCCAGGTGCATGAAATGGCTTTTTCAAACACATTCCCTAGGGTGGGATACCTTGCTCAGCCTTGATACAGGAGGAAGGGGCTTGGTCCAGCCTCAACGTAGTATGCCAGACTTTTTTGACTCCCCAACAGAAGCCTTACCCTGTCTGAGGAATGGAATGGTGGAATGGGGGGGATGGGGAAAGATGGAGGTAGAGTGGGAGAAGGAGAGGGAGAGTGAACTGGAACTGGTATGTAAAATGAAAAACAATGTAAAGACAGAGAGAAAGAGAGATAGAGAGGAAGGAAGGGAGGGAGGGAGAGAGGGAAACAGGGAGGGAGGGAAACAGGGAGGGAGGGAGGAAGGAAGAAAATACAAAAGTCCTTGAAAATTACAAGATCTTATTAAAAGAAAAATGAGTAGTGAGGAATAAACAGCATAAATTTGGTAAACTAGGTTCAGGTTTTGTTTGAAATTTCTTTCTTTGGTTTATAAATCAGATTTTTATTAAAATCTGTGACTTTGCTAGTTTATTTTTCCTGTAGGTATTCTTTAATACATATGTAACACACTGGGCAAATACTGAATCTAAAACCTAAGCAATAACTGATTCCAGACCCAGGTACAATGCTGACTAAATACATGACTTATAAATCAGATCGTTTTTTCATAGTTTTTACTTTAACATAGGAATTATAATACTACCTGTATTTTCCTTGTAAGGATTTTTAATTTAAATTTTTATGTTTTTGAGAATATCATGCATGAGAACTGTAATTACATCATTTGTCTCTTCAGTCTTCTCCCCAACTCTTCCCACACCCCCTACTCCCTTTCAAATGACCTTTTTTTTTCCCCATGGATATGCCAGTTTTTATTTATTTTTTTTTATTAAGAGATTTTCTATTTATTTTACATATCAACCACAGATTCACCTGCCCTCCTTCCTCCCACCCTCCCAGCCTTCCCCCCAAACAACCCCCCATTCCCACCTCCTCCAAGGCAAGGTCTCCCATGGGAGTCAGCAGAGCCTGGTACATTCAGTTGAGGCAGGTGCAAGCCCCTCCTCCCTGCACCAAGGCTGCGCAAAGTGTATCACCAAAGGCACTAGGCTCCAAAAAGCCAGCTCATGCACTAAGGTCAGGTCCTGATCCCACTGCCTGGGGGCCTCCTAAACAGTTCAAGCTAAACAACTGTTTCGCTTATCCAGAGGGCCTGGTCCAATACCATGGGGGCTTCTCAGCTATTGGTCCACAGTTCATGTGTTTCCACTAGTTTGGCTAGTTGTCTCTGTACTTTTTCCAATCATGGTCTCAATATCTCTTGCTCATAGAATCTGTCCTCTCTCTCATTGATTGGAGCTCTGCCTGGAACCTGGCCGTGGATCTGTGTATCTGCTTGCATCAGTCACTGGATGAGGGTTCTATGATGACAGTTAGGGTATTCAGCTATCTGATCACCAGGGTAGGTCATCTCAGGCACCCTCTTGATCATTGCTAGTAGTCTATGGTGGAGACATCTTTGTGGATTCTTGGGAACCTCCCTAGCACTCTGCTTCTCCCTATTCCCATGGTGCCTTCATTTATCATGGTGTATCTTTCCTTGCTCTCCCACTCTGTTCCTGTTCCAGCTTGAACCTCCTGCTCCCCTAAGTTCTCATCCCCGTCCCTTGCCCTCCATTACCCTCCTCATCTCCAGTTTGCTCATGTAGATCTCATCCATTTCTCCATCACTAGGCAATCCATGTGTCCTTCCTAGGGTCCTCTTTAGGAGCTAGCCTCCCTGGAGCTGTGGGTTGCAGTCTGGCTGTCCTTTGCTTTACATCTAGTATCCATTTATGAGTGAGTATATACCATGTTTGTCTTTCTGAGTCTAGGTTACCTCACTCAGGATATTTTCTAGTTCCATCCATTTGCCTGCAAACCTCATGATGTCATTGTTTTTCTCTGCTGAGTAGTACTCCATTTGTATATGTATCACATTTTCTTTATTCATTCTTCAGTTGAGGGGTATCTAGGTTGTTTCCATATTCTGGCTATTACAAATAATGCTGCTATGAAAATAGTTGAGCATGTGTCCTTGTGGTATGATTGAGCATTCCTTGGGTATATGCCCCAAGAGTGGTGTAGCTGGGTCTTGAGGTAGATTGATTCTCAATTTTCTGAGAAACTGCCATACTGATTTCCAAAGTGGTTGTACAAATTTGCATTTTGCACCAACAGTGGAGGAGTGTTCCCCTTGCTCTGCATCCTCTCCAACATAAGCTGTCTTCAGTGTTTTTGATCTTAGCCATTCTGACAGGTATAAGATGGTATCTCAGAGTCATTTTGATTTGCATTTCCCTGATGACTAAGGATGTTGAGCAATTCTTTAAATGTCTTAAGCCATTTGAGATTCTTCTGTTGAGAATTCTCTGTTTAGCTCTGTACCCTATTTTTTAATTGGATTATTTGGTATTTTGATGTCTAGTTTCTTGAATTCTTTATATATTTTGGAGATCAGTCATCTGTTGGATGTGGGATTGGTGAAGATCTTTTCCCATTCTGTAGGCTGTCGTTTTGTCTTATTGACTGTGTGTTTTGCCCTACAAAAGCTTCTCAGTTTCAAGAGGCCCCATTTATTAATTGTTGCTCTCAGTGTCTGTGCTACTGGTGTTATATTTAGGAAGTGATCTCCAGTGCCAATGCATTCAAGTCTACTTTCTACTTTCTCTTCTATCAGGTTCAGAGTAACTGGATTTATGTTGAGGTTTTGATCCACTTGGACTTAAGTTTTGTGCATGGTGACAGATATGGATCTATTTGCAATCTTCTACATGTTGACATCCATTTTATGCCAGCACCATTTGTTGAAGATACTTTCTTTTTTCCATTGTGCAGTTTTGGCTTCTTTGTCAAAAATTAGGTGTTCATATGTGTGTGGATTAATGTCAAGGTTTTCAATTCATTTCCATTGGTTCACATGTTGGTTTTTATGCTGGTGCCAAGTTGTTTTTATTACTGTAGCTCTATAGTAGAGCTTGAAGTCAGGGATCATGATGCCTCCAGAGGTTGCTTTATAGTACAGTATTCTTTTAGCTATCCTGGGTTTTTTTGTTTTTCCATATGGAGTTGAGTATTATTCTTTCCAGGTCTGTGAAGAATTGTGTTGGGATTTTGATGGGGAATGCATTGAATCTATAGATTGCTTTTGGTAAGATTGCCATTTTTACTATGTTGATCCTTCCTATCCATGAGCATGGGAGATCTTTCCATTTTCTGATATCTTCTTCAATTTCTTTCTTGGAAGACTTAAAGTTCTTGTCATACAGGTCTTTTACTTGCTTATTTAGAGTTACCCCAAGGTATTTTATGTTGTTTATGGCTGTTGTAATGTATGATGTTCCTCTGATTTCTTTCTCAGCCCATTTATCATTTGTACATGGGAGGGCTACTGATTTTTTTGAGTTAATCTTGTATACCACCACATTTACTGAACGTGTTTATCATCTTTAGGAGTTCCTTGGTTGAATTTTTGGGGTCACTTATGTATACTATCATATCATCTGCAAATAGTGAAAGTTTGACTTCTTCCTTTCCAATTTGTATCCCCTTGATCTCCTTTTGTTGTCTTATTGCTCTAGCTAGAACTTCAAGTACTATATGGAATAAATATGGGGAGAGTGGACAGCCTTGTCTTGTCCAAACTAACCAAAAGGCAGAGAGAGAACATCCAAACTAACAAAATCAGAAATGAAAAGGGAGACATAACAACTGACAATGAGGAAATTCAGAGAATCTTCAGGTCATACTTCAAAAACCTGTACTCCACAAAATTGGAAAATCTAAAAGAAATGGACAATTTTCTGGATAGGTACCACAAACTTAAGTTAAATCAAGACCAGATAAACTATTTAAATAGACCAATAACCCCTAAGGACATAGAAACAGTCATTAAAAGTTTCCCAACCAAAAAAAAAACCCCCAGGACCAGATGGTTTCAATGCAGAATTCTACCAGATTTTCAAAGAAGAGTTAATACCAATACTCCTTAAATTGTTCCACACAATAGAAACAGAAGAAACATTACCAAACTCCTTTTATGAGGCTACAGTTACTCTGATTCTCAAGCCAAACAAAGATGCAACAAAGAAAGAGAATTACAGACCAGCCGGGCGGTGGTGGCGCACGCCTTTAATCCCAGCACTCGGGAGGCAGAGCCAGGTGGATCTCTGTGAGTTCGAGGCCAGCCTGGGCTACCAAGTGAGTTCCAGGAAAGGCGCAAAGCTGCACAGAGAAACCCTGTCTCGAAAAAACCAAAAAAAAAAAAAAAAAAAAAAAAAAAAAAGAATTACAGACCAATTTCCCTCATGAACATTGATGCAAAAATACTCCATAAAATATTGTCAAACAAACTCCAAACACACATCAAAAAAAATTATCCACCATGATCAAGTAGGCTTCATCCCAGAGATGCAAGGTTGGTTCAACATAAGAAAGTCTGTCAATGTAATACACCATATACACAAATTGAAAGAAAAAAAAAACACATGATCATATCATTAGATGCTGAAAAGGCCTGTGACGAAATCCAACATCCCTTCATGATAAAGGTCTTGGAGTGATCAGGAATACAGGGAACATTCCTAAAACATAATAAAGGCAATTTACAGCAAGCCAACACACAACATCAAATTAAATGGAGAGAAACTCAAAGTGATTCCTCTAAAATCATGACCTCTTCTTTATTATTGTAGCATACAAAGGACTCATCATATATAAATGTGAATATATAAAACATACTGATATGTATATATTTGTACTGTATATGCACAATTCATTTGTATTGTGTTAAAAAATAAAAACAGCATGTTATTGGCTCAAAAACATACATGTTGACCAATGGAATCATTGAAGATCCAGACGCATATCCACACACCTATAAACACTTGATTTTTAAGAAAGTCTGAAATACATGCTGGAGAACTTGAGTAAATGGTACTGGTCAAACTGGATGGCTGTATGTAGAACAATGAAAATAGATCCATACTTATGACCTTGCACAAGACTCAACTCCATGTGGATCGAACTCATCAACATAAAACCAGATATACTGAACCTAACAGAAGAGAAAGTGGGGAATAGTCTTGAACTCAGGCATGGGAAAGGACTTCCTGAACAAAACACCAATAGCATAGTCACTAAAAACAATAATTAATAAGTGGAACCTCATGGAACTGAAAAGCTTCTGTTTGGCAAAGGACACCATCACTGGGACAAAGTGACAACCTATAGAATGGGGAAAGATTTTTTACCAACTACACACATAATAGATGGATAGTATCTAAAATATGTAAAGAATTAAAAAAACTGGACATCAAGAAAACAATTAATCCAGTTAAAGATCATCCCATTTAGGCTATCATGAGGAAGATGAGGCTGTTCAAACACAGTGGGACCTAAGTTGTCTTGCAGGTCAATGGCACTAACAGATGTCACAGGCCAGTTATATTTGACAGAGGTGTCCAACAAACAATATTTGTAGATAAATAAAAAAATAAGTCTATTGTTGCCTTTTTTAAGATCAGTAGTACTTGGTTTTACCCTAGGTCTCTGGACTATCCAGTCTCTGGTTCTTGGCCATCCAACCAGTGTTGGGTACAGGTTCTGTTTCTTAGAATGGGCCTTAAATCCAACAGATATTGTTGGTTACTCTCACAGCTTTGTGCCACCATTGCACTAGAATAACTTGCAGGCAGGACATCATTGTAGATCAAAGAGTTTGTAGTTGGGTTGATGTTTACATTTGTCTTTTGGTAGCATGCAGAGTAACTTCCTGTGTCAAAGACTCTAGAATGTAGGGGTGAAGGCTCTATGTAGACACTAGCTTTACTTCTCAATGTTCTGTGAGTTGTGTAAGTGTTGTCTCCAGCAATGCAGCCTTGCCATCAGTTAGTGGAGAGCAACCTATAGTCTTGGCAACAGCCTGGCTTGTTTGGAGATTCCCATAGGATCCCTTTGGCCACAACTCAATTAGATGTAACCCAATACTCAGATGAGAAACTTCATTTGGTGACAAGAGATGTCTATTTGAGGCTCTGACTTCTCATTATTTGGCAATTTCAGTTAAGATTGCCTTCATATATGTCTATATTTTAGGAAGCTTCTACTGTATTAGGTTTCCACATTACCCCTCAAATGGCCCTTAAATTGTATCTATCTCTCCCTGTATTCTATCCCTTGTGCTCCTCTTCGCTCTTTCTCCCCACTTAATCCTTTCATTCCAGCTTCCATGTCCATCCATAATTATTTATTTCCCTTTCCTAAGAGGAACAGGTGCGCGGGTGGGTGGCCCGGTGGGCAGGAGCCGCGCGGGGACATCGGCGCGGCCAGCGCGTTACCGAGTTCGGAAGTGTCAGGCAGAGCCACTCAAGCATGGCCTGAGGCTGGGCAGGCAAGAAAGAGGGCCGTTTCCTGCGTGCTGCCGGACTTGGTGAAATTTCCTACTTGCAGTCACTACCAATTAGGAAGAAGGGCCGGTAGTGTTTAAACTATGTACGGTGTGTAGGAATGCAGCCGTCACCCGTGATAAGTCTGCTCTCCTCCATGCAGCTCCCAGGTTTGACCAGCTTGAAGGGCTTATCTAGGCTAGGACCCCAGAATTCCACCAGTGTGACCAGCCGCTCCCAAACACAGCTACTCCGAACAGTTATGGGAAATGGGACAAACTCCCAACGTTTTGTTTCTTATGTTTAAATTTATTGTAAATACAGTCGAAGAGCCTAGATTCAGAAACTTCTGATCCTTCCGCCTCCGCCTCCCAAGTGCTCTGATTACTGGCCGGAGGGTAACTCATCTCTACCCGGCGCAAACTGGAATGCAGTGTAGAAGCTGGAGGTTCTCAGAGACTAGGAAACATGCAACTTTAAACTGCAACATGGTAACTTTGAGAAATGTGAGGGCCTTTGGGGGAAAGCAGAATACCGCTTCAGCCAGTCTTGAAAGGTTAGTGTAAGTTAGTTATCTCAAGGTGACCCGGTGATGTTTGCAAGGATACAGATCTGGAAGTGACTTCTCCAGCGAGACTGGAGGAGCTGGAGCTGCACTTAGCTGAGGCCACAGCAGGTAGGAGGTGAGTCACACCCCACAAGATGGAATTGAAGTGCTGCCGGGATCCCTTGGAACAACGGCATTGTAAGCATGGGAGCCTGGGGGTAAAACGAAGTGTGGGAGCCAGGTATGTTTGTGGAGTAGTAATGGTGGGCAGGGCCATGATGCCCGGAAATAACGCCCGGTAGGGGAGCTGGGAACACAGGAAAAGGAGCCCTACTGGGGGGAGTCAAGAGTCAAGGACTTTGTGAAGTCTCAGCAAGTAGCAGGCAGCTGGGGAGGGGGGGGGGGTTGGAGCAAGCTGGGCAAGAATGACTTACAATGGTTAACTACCGGGTCTCTGTGCAGAGCAGGAACTGGACCATCCCCTCAGGTAGCAATAGGTGACTGCTTTTGCTTTGGGGACAGGATGAGCAGTGGTTTGTGCTTCCCCTAGATTCACTACCAGCTCCCCAGCTGCCCAGCAGCGTCCTTGGGGGCCTGAGGGTTGGTTCTAAGGCGGGTGAGTCCTGCACCTCTATGCCAATCAGGGTACTGCGGGTGACCAGGAGGAGGGCATGCCATCTCCTCTGGCTCTCTGGAGCCTGCTCTGAGTAGTGCTGGGTAGTGCTCAGGGATGTGCTATGCCTTCCTGGAGGAAGCAGCAAACCCCACCCCCACCCAGGCTCCACCTGTCTATCCTGTACCCTGGGAGCCTCTCTGGGAGATCTGTGCTGCTGTCACACTAGTGTTGAAGGAAATGGTGTTCAAAGCCAGGTCCTGTCCCGAAGATCTGCTTTCCAGATCCTAGACTGACGGCCAGACTGAGGACCGTCGACCCAGGCCTTGCAGCTGTGAGCTCTAGCTGAGGTAGTGGGCAACCAGACTTGTTCCAAACGAGGAGCCGTGGACTAAGGAACTGAGAATGGAATGCTGCCTGGGTTTGGAGCCTTGTTGGGGACCATGAAGCAGCCTATTTGACATCAAGACAGGGTTTCTCTGTGTAGCCCTGTCTGTCTTGGATCTCGCTCTGTAGACCAGGCTGGCCTCGAACTCACAGAGATCCACCTGCCTCTGCCTCCCGAGTGCTGGGATTAAAGGCTTGTGCCGCCACACCTGGCAGGCTATCACTTTTTGACTGTGAGCCTAAGCTGAAGAGATTGGGTGTAAACTGCAGTGGTTCTCTGGGGCCAGAGGAGGGAGTTGGTTTTACTGTCGTCATTTCCTGGACATCGTTTGAGACTTTCCTTTGTGTGTATGAGCGCACGTGCATGTATGGGAGCCCAAGGACACACTTGGGTGTGCTTCCTCGGGTGCTGTCCATTTTCTTGCTTTAATGTTTAGTGTGTGTGTGTGTGTGTGTGTGTGTGTGTGTGTGTGTGTGTATCCACCATTCTCGGTGACCAGGGTGAGAAAGCATGTGATTGTCATAGGTGGCCATTCCCTCATCTACCGCCTCCCATGGAAAGTGTGTCAGGATTTTTTTTTTTTAATTTAGAGATTATAACTCTTGATAAACGAACAATGCAGAAGTCATCCCAGGTCCTGAACAGAACTGCATGAGGTGCTGTCTAGCGGCGTCTCCGTGGTACCCATCATAGAGTGGCAGGGCCTGATAGGGAAGGTGTTTGACTTGTGAATGTTTAGACTAAGAGTGAGCTCCCCACATAGAAAGGGGTTCATTGTCCATGGGGCTTGGGGAACCCCAGGCGTTTCCTTTCTTGGAGCTGAGTTGGGTGGGCAGGAGTAAACACGGGCTTCTACAGTGTGTATGTGTGGGGTTGCTTCTGAGCACCTGGGGCCTGCTTGTCACCACTCCTTACTGCCAGAACTCTTCCTCGTGCTCCCCACTTCACCTTCTTGCCTTGTGGAGCACCCTCTTTCCTGACTCTAGGTTAGCAAATACCCCTCATCCCTGTCCACAATACTGTCTCTGCCTTAGCTATGTGAGGAGTGACCTTGTTGCTTCTTCCCCTTGGGCATCTCTCTTGTCTGCTTCCTTCCCCCTTTCCCCTCAGGCTTAAGGAATGCTTACAGTAATGTGAGATGGAGTGAGATGTGACAGAGAAAAAGTGGCTGGTTGCATGCAGCTATCTTAGTGGGGGCACATCTGTCAGCATAGCTGGTCAGCGCTGGATGAGACTGTGGAGTGGACTCCCATTTCATGGTGTCCT
The DNA here is from genome assembly GCF_949786415.1 of Peromyscus eremicus. NCBI lineage: Eukaryota > Metazoa > Chordata > Mammalia > Rodentia > Cricetidae > Peromyscus > Peromyscus eremicus. The sequence goes on along the minus strand of NW_026734777.1, from coordinate 70,206 downwards.
GTAGACAGACAGACCTCTCTCCAGACATTTGAATTTTGTGTGTAGCCACTGCTCAGCAGCTGTTGGAGGGCCTCACACCAAGCCCTGTTCTGGTGGGTTAGAACGAGAGAACAAATCATCCATCGTGAGAGAGATCATTCTAGAGAGTTACCTCTGTACCGCCCCCAAGACCACTAAATGTCGCAGAAATGCCAACTGCTGTCCCTCGGAGATTGGCTGGATCCACTGTTCCCCACCAAGGGGTGATCAGGCAACCCTGGTGTCCTGGGGTGCTCCATGAGCCAGCCCCCTTGGGGCAGAGTCCTTAGGGGAACAGTGTGCTCAGAGTTTCATAGAGCCAGCAGCTTGAGAAGTAGCACAGCCTCTCCCATGCTGCCCTGGATCAGGACTGCGTCAAGTGGTCTCTATAAAACACGGACAGGCCAGGCGGAGGTGGTGCACGCCTTTAATTCCAGCACTCGGGAGGCAGAGCGAGGCGGATTTCGGTGAGTTGGGGGCCAGCCTGGTCTACCGCGCGAGATCCAGGACAGGCACCAAAACTACACGGAGAAACTCTGTCTCGAAAAACAAAACAAACAAACAAACAAACAAACAACAAAACCATGCACAGTGTGGCACTGGGGTGAAATGGGAGGAGTCAGCAGTGGTCTTGCCAGGATGGCCGGACAGATGGCCAGACAGCTGCTTCCCTTTGCCTTTCAGTTGTTCCATGTTGCCAGGAAGCTTCTGGGGCAGAGGATGTTCGACAGACTAATGAAGATGACCGTCTATGGCCATTTTGTGGCTGGCGAGGACCAGGAGTCTATCAGGCCTCTGATCCAGCACAACAAAGCCTTCGGTGTTGGCTCCATACTAGACTATGGATTGGAGGAAGACCTGAGCCCTGAGGAGGCAGAGCGCAAGGAGATGGAGTAAGGCCTGTCTTTCTGGTGTTATAAGGCCCAGCTGTAACCCTGAGGTGCACCAGGCTGTGGGGGCCTCAGCTAGGTGGTGGCCAAGACTTGGAGAGCCTTTGGTCTGATTGCCAGCAGCCCTCATGGGCTGTGCCTAGCTAGAGTTCTTCTTTCTTGCAGACCAGAGTGCTGTGCTTTTGTGAGCCTGTACCAGAAGAGGGCTGAGCGATAGATCTGCAAACTGGCCCTTGGCATGTCCAGCTCATCACATAGTACTGAGGCTGTAGTTTTACATTTTGAGTGGTTGAAACTATCAGGACAAGAACTATATTTTGTGATACAAAACTATTTAAAATTCAGATTGCCTTTGCAACTTGCAAGGGCAGAGTGGTGTAAGCGTGTGGCCTCTAAGGCTGAGACTTAGCCATTCACAGAAACATTTGGTGGTGCCCGGCTTCCTGCTCTGCTACAGTCTACAATCTCTCTTTCCAAGGATTCCCGACTCACTGACTGGACCTGCAGGTTCCAACTAGTCCTCAAATAGTTTCCTAATCTGCAGATGGCTGTGCCTGCAGGGTGTAGAGCTTTGCAGACTGGGCCTAGCCAGACACTCATGGTCAGTAGAACTGTAGCAGGAAGCAGTGTGGTGTGACAGGCAGCTTGGAGTATCCTGCTGGCACCAACTTGCCTCAGGGACTTTCCCCAGGCCATGAGTAGAAAGCACAGCTCACAGACTGCCCCCTTGGCAGCAGGACAGAGTGGCCTTATTCTGCCCCCGGGGTGGCAGCTGACTCTCTGGAGGCCTGTACCCTCCCTAACGGGCCCTTGCTTGGGTTTTGGGTCCTAGGTCTCTGGCTGCAGGGGTTCCACACGTGTGAAGCTCAGGATGGGCCTTGTCAGGCCATTGACTCTACCCTGCTCCTCCCCAGGTGGCTAGCAGGAGGGGCTGGGGAAAGGCAGTCATGTGAGGCTGCTGGCCCAGAGAACAGAATGTCCAAGCCTGGCCTCAGCCTGGGAGCCCAGCCCCGGCTTAGTGATTGGCCATTCTGAAGGCGGGGTGACCCAGCCCCTGCATCCCCTGTGAACCTCAGGATTTGGCTGCAGGCCTTTACTAAGGCTGCTGGTGAATAACTAAATGGATTCCACGGCCTCAGCCTAGATAGAGTGAGCACTGAGTGCTCTCACCCAAGCGGCCTTGTTGTGAGATTGGGTGGCAGGCCCGCCCTCCCTGCCTGTCTGTGCATGTCCATTGGCTGCTCAGCTTGTCATGGCTGCTTGTCTCCGGGAGCTTTGCTTGGGCTCCGGGACATCAGAAATAGACCTTTCCTGACCTAACAGTGCCCACCCTCCAGTGCCAACAAGTGGTGGGGATGTGGGTCCAGCTCTGCTGCTGGTGTCTGTGCCTTCAAAGTACTAACAAGAGGGTGAAATGCCACTCTGACAGTGTTCTGAGTCTGTAACAGGGAGGCTGGCAATCTCCACATGCTGCCTCCCAGCAGGGCAAAGAGCTCACAGGGCCCACTGGTTGCACCTGACCAGAAGTGAGCAGCCCTACAGACCCAGAGATGAGGCCTGTCCCTAGCGAATGGAAAAAGGCACAGAAAGCGTGGAGACCAGACCATCTAAACTCTGGGCTGTGGGGCTGTTTAACCAACCTCCCATCAGGGGTCATTGAGCAGCCAAGTCTCCTTCCTTGACAGCGATTCTGCTCGGGAATCCCTGCGCCTGCCTCCCTGCACTGATAGCCCTGGGGACTTTTGTCTGGTTGACCTACACTGCTCTTAGGGAACCCATATCCTCCAGGGACCTTGGCTGTCTGTCTCTGAGGGAAGGTGACGCATGGGGACTGTCTGCCTCCTCATTACAGACTCAGAACACTGTTACAAATGGCATTTCACCCTCTTTCTTGTTACATCTTGTCAGCATGGGGTAGATGGAGCAGTAGCTGTCTGCCTAGCTTCTGTCCCCTGGGCTGTGGCCTTGTGGGCTGAGGGGCTTGTGGGGAGCCCCAGACACCCAAGGACACGGCCTCCTCCCCCCCCCCCTATAGTTTCTGGCTCAAAACATCTGAATAAGGGTCCTGGGACTTGAGAGGAAGGCCCAGGACAAGACTTCTTGGCACGTTGCTTGGTGGCCCAGATTTGCTCGAGTAGTGAGGTTCCTTGATGAAGCAGTGTTCTGCCCTGTGATGTGCCTCGGCACCCTGCCCTGTGGAGGACTTGATGTCCCCGAGTGTGATGGGGACTGGGGAGGTTTCCAATGACGTGATATTAAGGTCTCATTTACATCTTCTAAGAAAATTTCTGGTCGCTATTTGGAAAATAAGCCTAAGCGTCTTAGTAGAGACTGGGGCCATAGGGTGAGAGTAGCCGGGGTGTGTGGGACTCTATCTGGAGACCATAGATGTTAGGGGTGCAGGCCAGAGCAAGGGGCATTGTTGCTGGAACGGAGGAGCCCTTGTACAGGGTGGCCCCTGTTCCTCTCCTTGCCTGGCCTCATCAGTAAGGAAGGCTCTACCCACAGGCAGCCTGGGCATCCTCTCTCTGGCCCAGGTGGTCATGCCAGGCCTGAGGAAGGGCTGGGTTAACTCAAGTTGGTCTGTTTCCTTGAGTCAGTCTTCCATCAGGTTCATGGTCTAGTCCAAGGCTCAGCTGCCTCCTGGTGACCTGACCTTTGCCTCCTCCTCTGTCCTGCAGGTCATGCACTTCTGAAGCAGAGAGAGACAGCAGGGGTGAGTTTAGGAACGGGTACTCTCCTCACGCCAGCGCACAGTCTGGTGGCCCAGGAGGCACCTGGGCTTCCGGCCTGGGCCAGCCTTTGGGCAGGAGTCAAAGCCAGAGACTGCATCCTGTGGACAGAGCTATGGTCCTGGCTCTGTACCCGACCCACCTGAGGGCTCCTAGTGAGATACAGGCTCCTGGTATTTTTAACAGTTCTAGGAAGGCTCAGTCACCTTGGCCTTCAGCAGGCCACCGTCCAAGCCTTTGCCATGGAGGCTCTACTTTCCTGGCCTGATCTGCTGCATCACGAGGTTTAGCCGGGGGACCCAAGTGGCAAAGGCATTCGGGCTGTCAGGAGGGCAGCTTCAGGCTGCTCAGCAAGGCCTGTTTGGAGCCCGTCTGGAGGGTTGCAGCGCTGGGATGTTGGCCTATGCTGGGATGGGCAGGACATTGAAGAGGAAGTTCTGAACCAGGATAGCATCTCTAAAAAGGCCATGTCTCTACCTTCCCAGGCACAAATAAGAGGGAGAAACAGTATCAGGTCCACCCTGCCTTTGGAGACCGCAGAGATGGGGTCATCTGTGCCCGCACCTACTTCTATGCCAACGAAGCCAAGTGTGACAACTACATGGAGCGTTTACTGCAAACCATCGAGGCCTCAGGTGGGGTCCCCGCTTCGCTAGCTGCTCGGCAGAGCCTTGTGGAGGAGGTCAGGGCTGCAGTGAAGGGTCCTGACAGCTCCTGGGGGACCCCCTGACAAGCCCATGTTCCTGTGCACGTTCCTGCCCCTGGGCCTGCACCTGCATATGGTGTCCTGACACTGAGTTCTGGAATCCGCACCCCTCAGGTTGAGGGTCAGATCTGGGAGCTGATGACCCAGCCTCTGTGACTGCAGCTCCTCCTTGTAAGAGGATTGGGGATGGGAAGGCCAGTTAAGTCATGGGGCCATCGAGCCCTCGGGCCCCAGGGGTCCTGCTCGTGTGGTAGCGGGGCCCCACACCTTTAAATGCATCGCACTCCACAGGGTGTAACACTGGTAAGCAGTTACCTCACGGCAGGGTGGCCTGTGTGATCATGGCACTCTGGCGTCTTGGCATTTTGGTGAGAGGCATCCACTTGTCCTCTGACTGTTCTCCCTGGGGTTCTGTGCAGTCCCTGTTCCACTTGGCATTTCTGTGCTCTGTGGCCCATACATGGATGGCCTACAGTACTGAAGGCGTAAGGAAGAAACAGCCAAGGAGGCCGCGGGCAGTACAGATCCCTTGGGCTTCTTTGCCTGGTGTCTTCTTGCAGTTCCAAGGCTGTTTTGTTTCATCAGCCCTCTCCACCTCTGTAGCACTGTCCTTGGAGCAGCCATGGGCAAGGGCATTTGGGGGACTGGGTCTCACTATGGGTGGGAGCTGGCTACAGGGCTGGTTTTAAAGGCCAGGGAACTGCAAGGTGTACTTGGTCCCTCTGACTCAGTCATCCGTCTCCCTGGAGACACTCATGGTTCTTCCTTTGCTTCTGACAGGTGGAGCCAGTGACGGTGGTTTCTCGGCCATTAAGCTCACTGCACTGGGAAGACCGCAGTTTCTGGTAAGTGGTGGCACATTGGATCTGCAGAGGCTTTGAGACCTGGGGCTGCTAGGTGCACGGAGAGGCTCAGATTGGTAGCTGCGATCTGGGGCCACAGAGGTGGCCCCAGGACTGGATGGAGGAGCTGGGCACTTGCTGCAATGGGGCTCACACCTGCACTGGCAGCTGCAGTTCTCAGATGTGCTGACCAGGTGGAGACGGTTCTTTCATCAAGTGGCTGCAGAACAGGGACAGTCTGGGCGTGCTGCTGTAGACACGAAGCTGGAGGTGGTGGTGCTCCAGGTGAGCAGCCCTTCCCCTTCCCCTGGAACTGTGCAGTGGTCTAAGGTGGGGTCTTGGAGATGTTTGGAGGTGTAGCCGGGGCAGTAGCGGGGAAAATGGGGGAACAGTGCGGTGGTAGGAACTCTGGACGGCTCCACTGTCGACAAAGTATATGGCTATGGGGGTAGGGAGTTGGCTCAGCAGATAGCTGATGTGGGAAACGGCAAAGATGGAAAAGGTACCACAGCCACCAGGAACAGAAATGACCCTGAAATGAGTCCTGTTATCAGAGATGATGTGACACTCTCAGAGTCGTGGTGGGGATGGGTGTTAATGGACTGCGAGAGACGCCAACTGACTCTGCCTTCTCCATTCTCAAGGAAAGCATCGCAAAGATGGGCATCGCGTCCAGGGCTGAGATCAAGGGGTGGTTCACACCAGAGACGCTGGGAGTGTCTGGGTAAGAGCTGACATCCACCCCGGTACAGTCATGGTCTCAGCCGAGCCCCAGTGGCTTCTATTCCTGGTCACCTTCCAGGAAAGGATGAGCCATGGGAATGACAGTGTCAGGGGTCCTACTGACAGGAACTGATAGTGAGCTGGGAGTCCTGGGGGACAGGCAGCATGGGCACAAGACTCTTAGAAAACAACCCTGGTCCCAGAGCATCTTCCTAAGAGCCACACTGGCGGGTGAAGTCAGCACCTCATGTCCCATCCCTAGGGACAGAGGCTGGGACTAATGTCACCAGGAGTCCCAAGTCAAGTCAGAATGCTGGCTTGAGGTAGAGCTACTGGCTCTCAGGTGCCCTTGGCTAGCCCTGCCCATTGGCATCTCCAGCCCCCTGAAGTGACATCTGCATCCTGCCTAGCCTTACACTGTTGGCTCTTAAGCCTGACCTGGCTGTGGAATTCTCTGTATACTTTGTGTTTTTACTGATACTGACACATTGGAAAAATGGTCATGATTTGGTTTTAATTTTTTTTAAAATCGAGAGAAGTGTTTAGTCTTTAAAATCAAACACTGGGGTGGGCTTTGTGAAGGCTGAGTTTGGAAGTAGTCATTTGAGGAATGGGCTGGTGTGTGTCAGACCCCCAAACAACCCTAGTACTTGGGAGTATAGCCAGGTGGTTGGACCCAGAATTTCTGGCTGCTTGCTCTGCTGATGTACCTCATCCCTCAGCACTGTGGACTTGCTGAACTGGAACAGCCTCATTGACAGCAGGACCCAGCTCTCCAGGCACCTGGTGGTCCCCAATGTGCAGGTATCCCCCAGTTCCATGTGTCTGCCCACCCAGGGGACTCACTGTGATTGAGGTGCCATTCTTTCTCACCCTACCACAAAGACAAACCCAGGGTCCACAGTGCTCAGTGGACCTCTACACACAAGGAGAGGATGGATGTCTTGAGAAGGTCTTCCCCAGCCCACCTAGTCTTGTGTGTTGGGTCACCACAAGTCTTTAGGGCTGAACAGGGTCCAGCTGGGTAGCTCTCATCTGGGGTCTCCTAGTCACTTGTACTCAGAGGGTGGCAGGCAGGGACAGGTCATGGAGGTACCCTGCACACGTGTGGAAGGTGGTGCTGACCGCCACCTGGGCTTTCTTCCAAACATGGTGGCTGGGTTCCCAGAGTGAGTGTCCCCTGAGATGAAGGCCAGGCAGAAGCTGCATTGACTTTTGCAACCTGGCCTTAGAAGTCACGCCAAGTTCAGCTTGGCAAAGTAAGTTGCTAGTGTGGCCTGAATTCAGGGGGAAAGTGTTGTGTGGAATACCCCTGCTCTGGGTTCTGAAGGAGGAACGGCAGTAGCAGCCAAGGGACCTGCGGTTGTTTCTTCTGTTGTGTTCCCAGCCCCTGAGACTGAGGGTCCACCCCAAACTTTGAGCCACTGTCCTGGAACCTCAGGGTGCAGCGTGTTCATGACGTCTCTGCTCCAAGGTCACCGACAGACTTTGGCACATGCTGTTTGTGCTCAGTGTGCTGCTGGGATCAGTGAACGGATGGCTTATTAGCATTGCAGGAGCATCCTGGGCTGGGGCTGCAGGAGGAGGGGCAGACCTAGAGTTTCTGGTGCATCCTGCCAGTTCTCACCAGTCCACCAATGACCTGTTTGGCTCCTTGAAAGCCACATTTTGGTCCCAGGCGGCAAGTTAGTAGTAACCCATAGCCAATGGCTCCTCCTCTCGAGACTTTTCTATCCCCATGGAGCCTTCTGGTTGACTGGGGTCAAGGTTCTCTTCCTCTGCCTTTTTTTTGCATGGTTCCCTACTGATCTCAGGATTGAAGGGAGCCATAGAAATAAACTCCTGGGGATACAGGTCTAGGCCTGGTGCGGCTTACACAGGCACAGCTTTCCTCACATAGGACAGTGAGTGGGCTGGCTCTCAGTTTGGGCCATTTTGTCATTGTATCTAACTGGTTTAAGGCAAGGTACTGAGAGGTACTCTGGTCCCCGACAGGGCAGGAGGGTGGGCAGAAGACAGCATTGCTCCAATGTGACTCGCCTCAGGTGGAGCATTGTGGCCCACAGTGGCCTGACTTCTGCTGTAACTCTCAGACAGGCCAGCTAGAGCCTCTGCTGTCACGTTTCACCGAGGAGGAGGAGCAGCAGATGAAGAGGATGCTGCAGAGGATGGACGTGCTGGCCAAGGTGTGAGCAGCTGTGTGTGTGTGTGTGTGTGTGTGTGTGTGTGTGTGTGTAGGATGGACGTGCTGGCCAAGGTGTGAGCAGCTGTCTGTGTGGTGGGGAGGATGGACGTGCTGGCCAAGGTGTGAGCAGCTGTGTGTGTGTGTGTGTGTGTGTGTGTGTGTGTGTGTGTGGTGGTGGGGAGGATGGATGTGCTGGCCAAGGTGTGATCAACTCCCTGTGTGTGTATGGGAGGGGGCGTAGGGGAGGATGGGGACGATGGATGTGCTGGCCAAGGTGTGAGCAGCCCTACCAGTGTGTGTGTGTGGTAGTGGTGGGGGATACAGAGCATTAGGGGCCCCAGCACCCGAGCAGAGGGAAGGCATCACCAACCTTCAACCATAGATTCTTCCTCCCTATGTGCCTCTCAGAAAGCCAGAGATTCAGGCGTGCGGCTAATGATAGATGCTGAGCAGAGCTACTTCCAGCCGGCCATCAGCCGCCTGACCCTGGAGATGCAGCGCAGGTTCAATGTGGATAAGCCGCTCATCTTCAACACATTCCAGTGCTACCTCAAGGTACAGCCATTCGCCTCCTGCCTCCTAGCTCCCTGCCTGTTTCCAGTGTCTGACTGCGGTGCTGAGACCCTCTCAGGTGGTGCGACCCACCACCTCGCAGGGATCTGCCTTTCTATGGCGCCATGCAGTATCTGATTGGCCCTGCTTTGTGCAGAGGCCAGAGCAGCAGAGGTAAAGGAATGCGCAGGCTGCTAACCCTAGACTGAGTTCAGCTGTGTAGGAAACAGGCCCTGCCCAGTGGCCACACCCAGGCTTGCAGGAGAGGTTGGGTTGGTGCCAGTTGCAAAGGAGGAAACAAGACCACCTGGGACCCTGTCCAGGACCCAGTCAAGAGTGTACGTGTGGTCTGGCAAGATGACTCAATGAAAACGTTTGCTATGCAAGCCTGCCAGCCTGAGTTTGAACCCTAGATCCATGGTGAATGGAGAGAGCCAGTTTCTAAGTTTCCCTTGATTTCCACATGTGCATGACAGTGCCCTGCAGACCACCTTCCCACAGTACTAACACAAAATGCAAACAAAAGTGCATGAGGACAGAGGACAAGGATGTTCCTGGGCTCCTTGGAAGACTCATAGCTGACTGCCATTATTAGCACAGGATCCTCTTAAGAATCTGAAAAAAATCACCAGACTCCCCTGGAAGATTGACAGGGCTGAAGTAGATCTGGGAGCCCAGAAAAACCCCAAGTCGAGCCTGGCAGCCTGAGGTTCCTAAGTTGCTGGGCACCAAGAGGACATAGTGTATGTGGGGGCAGTCCCAGACAGGTGGCAATTTGCTCCTAACTGGCCAAGGTGACTCTGAAATACACGGTAACTCCAGGCATCTGGGTTGGCACCCACAAGAGCCATCTCAGGCTACACAGAGGAGGCTTAGATGGCCCCACTGTCCATCACCTTTCCTTGGGGTTGGAGGTTGGAGGCCCAGCTTCATCCACATCTGTCTCCCAGATGCTTTGAGGGGTGCGTCCCTGAGGTAACCCCTGGCTGGCCTGGGCGCTTTAAGCTGAGTCACACACGAAGCAGGCAGTCCCAGTGCTGAGTGGGGCTCCCTGTGACTTTTGAGCTTGGCCTTGCAGGATGCCTATGACAATGTGACCATGGATATGGAACTGGCTCGCCGTGAGGGCTGGTGTTTTGGGGCCAAGCTGGTACGCGGTGCATACATGGCCCAAGAGCGTGCCAGGGCTGTGGAGATCGGCTATGAGGACCCCGTCAACCCTACATATGAGGCCACCAATGCCATGTACCACAGGTGAGAGGGCCTTCTGTGCCTTCTTGGAACGATGCAAGAGAACCTTGGCCCCGAGTGTGATGGTCCCATTCAGGCAGAGCCAGTTTCCGGAGGGCAAAGGTGCTATTTCTGCTACTGTCACCATTTTTCCAGAACATCAGATTTTTCCTCTTTTGAATATGGATAAGTAAGTACTGGCCTCTGTGCCTCCAGTTGGCTTCTGCTGACACTTGAAACAACTGATACAGCTCATGTAGCAGGGTGCTTGCCTAACATGCCTGAAGCCCTGGGTTTGAACCCCAGCACCACATAAACCAGGCCTGATTGATTATGGACACCTTTAATCCCAGCACTTGGGAGGAGGAGGAGGCAGGAAGATCAGTAGTTCAAAGTCATGCTTGAATGAGAGAGGGGAGGGGGTAAGGAGAAAGAGATCCATCCTAGGTGCCTGGCTTGCCCCACGTGGCAGGCTCCACCTGTCAGCTTTTCAGCTCAGCATGGCAGTCAGGGGCGGTGGCACACCCGTTCTTTCTGCCGGTTCTGACTGGGGTCTCTTGTGCAGTTGTTCTGGACGTTATGAAGAATGATCTAGGCTAGCTGTGCCTTCAGTTCTGGATGGGTTTATTAAGTGTACAGCAAGCAAAAGTAAAAGGATTAACGGAGAGAAGCAGCAGATAGTGAACATTACCGAGTCATGGGCCCGTAAGGTCAAGCAGACAGCTGGAGTGTCGGGGTAGCCCCACCCAGACAGACAGTCATGCCGGAGCTCCTGATGGGGAGTCCGGGACAGCTGTCTGCTCCGCAGGACCAGCTTTTTGCCTTTCCTACTGGAAACATTTTGTGAGATAAACAATGTCAACTTTTGGATTTTTGACATCTAGCTGTTAAAGATGTACCCACTGCTCGTCGCTCTCATGGTGACAGAACCAAGGGGCTAGCCTGACGTAATGGGTGTGGGTGAGTGTGGACTTCAGACAGAATACGCTGTGATCTGGAGTGTGGGGGCAACCCCACTTCTAGGGCCAGCGTCTCAAGGAACTCAAACAGCACGTGACCGCTTACCCACATAACCTATACTGCCGGTGCATGCAGTCCAGCTTCACGTGAAGCCCCTCCCCCAGGCTCTGCTTGCTTATTGCAAACCTTGGGTTCCAGCTCCTTCCTGTTCCATTTCAAGAGTCTGCTGCACATCCAGGCAGGGCCACATGCCAATGTTTACGCTGCACACGCTGCCCTCTGCCCCTTGCCTCTTAATGACTCCATCTCCTATTTCAGCACAGACGCCAGGACAGGACACCCAAGGCTATGTTCAGGCCCATGGCCTTTTCTGGGTATCGTACTGGACTCATTGACCATCCTGCCCTCCTGCTGTAAGCACGTGCAGTCATAGGGCACAGCTGGGGGATGTTCCTAGAAACTGACCTCTGGTCAGAGAGCACGTGTCTGGTGCTCAGGGATACCCACCCTACCTGAGGCCTCCACGAGTGTGCTATAGGGCCCTGCCCAGAAGCCAAGCCACAGTTCAGCCCTGGTAGGATCCTATCAGTCCTTCCTTTTCAGAGCACTACTGCTGCGGAGATGTGAACTAATGATTCCCGATAGAACACCCAGGACGGATTGGTACCATCCAAATCTAGTGTAGTTAACCGATGGAATATATGGGCGTTACATGATGGGGGCGACTCACGCAGTGGCATCAGTGAAAAGCTCACCCCAGCAGAGGGGACAGTTCAATAGAAGCTGCATCCCTGGAGCTCCCTAACCACCCTGCAGGCAGTTCCACGGAGTCTCTGCCCCAGCAGTTGCTTACCTTACCGCTTTTATGCTTTTCTACCTGTGGGAGTGGCTTGTCAATCTAACGGTCTGGGATTCCTACACTGAGCAGTGAGTTCCTATGCAGATGTCCTTATCTTCTTGAACCTTAGGAACCTCCCTCCTTCCAGGCAGGAAGGTTTCACAATCACCACCTAGGGAGGCCCTCCTTTCTGAGGCTCTAGCCCTGGCCACAGCTGCAACCATGGCCTGCAGAGCCACGAGGGGTTCAGGGGGTGGTTGGCCTGGAGCCAAGCTTAGGTGGGGCCGTCCCTGTCCCAGGTGCCTGAACTACGTCCTGGAGGAGCTGAAGCGCAGCCCCAGGGCAGAGGTGATGGTGGCTTCCCACAATGAAGACACAGTACGCTTCACACTCCGTAGGTGGGTTCTGCCAGCTGGACTTGGGGGCTTCTCGGTGGCTTGTGGGTGGCAGGTGGTACCGGGCTGAGGGAACACACGCGACCTGTTGAGTGTGCCGAGTGTCTGGGGGGTGGTAACGTGTGGAATGAGCGGACACAGCTGAAGCCTATAGATGCCGATAGGCACCAGGCTTGTCCGTCATTCTTGACCTTTCCCTCTACGAGGTTCCTACTCTAGTTTTTGAAATACCAATTATCAAGTTCAAAAATAAATTTTGTTAGGTGACAAAAAATGGCTAAGAGACAGATCCAGGGGTAGGTCCCAGGGCCCTGGGAAGCCTTGCCAAGTGTGGCCTTCCTGTTTACCAAGTTTCCTGTAGCATTTTAAACTGCATTGGAATTTAATGTAATCTTTTTTTCTCTTTGAATACTTATCCCAAGGAGTGCAACTTTGGTAGAGTTCTAACAAGTCAAATACAGAAATAAGTAAAGTCTTGGAGAGTCTAGTACATTTCCTGTAATTACCAGGGCCCCAATAACCCCCATTCCCCATCTCCATGTTTCTGGATTTGGATGCATAAAATCTGGTAGACCCTGTACAGTGGTCTTGCTGAGTCAGCCCAGGAATCAGGCTCAGGCTCCACGGCACAGTGGGCTAGCCTACACCCGGGCTGGGCCACCCTGTGGGGCTTCCTAAAGGAGCAATGAAGCTGAAAGGCTGGGCTGGGCAGTGGGCCGGGGAGACTCCTACCTGCCAGCTCTAACGTCATCTGGGGGCCTTGTATGCAGTCTGCTCAGGATGGTGCTTCTCACAGCCTGACATCACAAAGCCCCTCAGCTGTCCGGAGATAGCGGTGAGGGAGAGGTCAGGCCTCTGGACACACTCCACGGCCACCTAAGATGTGGACAGTGGAGCCTGGTTTGGGGAGAAAGACCTGGGAGAGCAGTCCCCTGCAGAGCTCTGCCATGCTCCAGCCAGCCTGGGACAGGGTCAGGACTGAGATGATGTGAACCAACTCAGTGTGAGGGGAAGGGATGGAAATCCCAGACCTTGCCATGAATAGGTGCGGGGAGACCCAGGGTCCTATGTCCTGAGGTGGGGCCCTGAGTTCAGGAATGTGCTCAATGTGCTGCCTGGAGCTAGGAAGCTGGAGATGAGATGAGGTAGTTATCACCGTGCAGACATTTAAACTAGGAATATGCAGTCAGATCCTGCGGAGACAACTGCCCCACCTTCCAGTCGAGCACAAGTGACTTCCCAGGGCTTGACGTGTGAGCATGAGGACTGTGGCTTGATTCACAGAGCCCACGTAAGAAAGCCGGGTGTGGGGTAAGAACTTGTAACCTCAGCACTGGGAGCCAGACACAGGAGGAACAGTCAAAGTGGTGAGCCCTGGGATGATGAGACTGTCTCAAAAATCAATGGATGGCTCCTGAGGAACATTACCCAAGTGGTCCTCTAGTCACATGCATGTACACGCATGAACACTAAGCACACGTACATGTAATGCAATGTAATCCATAGTCATAACTGGATTTTCTAGTAGGCAAGTTAAAAATGATTTTATTTTTTGAGTCAACATGTTGATAGCATGTGATAGCCGTAGTACATCTCTGCTTTCCATTCAGACCAAAGGAGAGCTGTGCACCCAGCAGGGGAGAATGAAGTGCCAGTCACTAGAGCGGGGAAGGCTCAAAGCACTACAGGGGGCACTGGAGGTGGAGAAGGGGTGTCGGAGGTGGGTGGGTGGGGTGGGATGGCTCTCCCTGTGGGAAAGACCTAGATAGGTAGAGCAGAGCCCACATCCCTGCCCCAGCCCACTGGAGACAGGCTAGAATGTCGGTGAAGAGGGGCTCAGAGCTACATCAGGGTGCCTGTGTCCAGGGGTGGGTCCTCACGAGCATGGCCCCCTTCACAGGATGGAGGAGTTAGGCCTGCATCCTGATGATGGCCAGGTGAGCTTCGGACAGCTGCTGGGGATGTGCGACCAAATTAGCTTCCCACTAGGTGAGCTGGGTTGTCCTGGGTGTGTGCAGGGGGGTGGGAGGCATCGTGAGCGTGGGCGTTCATAGCTGTGTGTGTGCAGGCCAGGCAGGATTTCCCGTGTACAAGTATGTACCCTATGGTCCCGTGATGGAGGTGCTGCCCTACCTGTCCCGCCGTGCCCTGGAGAACAGCAGCATCATGAAAGGCGCCCAGCGAGAGAGGCAGCTGCTGTGGCAGGAACTCCGCAGGCGGCTGCGCACTGGCCACCTCTTCCACCACCCGGCCTAGTCACTGCAGGAACCATGCCCACACCTCCGCCACTCAACCTGTTAGCTCTGGGGCCTCAGGCAGGGCACAGCTTTGGGTGGGCTGGGATTCCTTAGCCTAACCTACCCCAACAGGGTTCACCTTCTATCCAAGTCTTTGAGGTGCTGAGGTGGGGGCTGCCCCCGGGACATCCTGCACCTCCAGGAGCAGACACTCAGGTATGGGGTTGGCCAGAGCCACTGGGAGCCGCCCCACTATTCTGAGTGGGCACTGATCACCTCCGCAGGCCACAGAGCCCCAGTCCAGAATACCTGCCAGGGTCTAACCCATCTTCCAAGACCCCGCGGTGGGTGGAGAGCAGAAGCCTGTTTAGTCAATAAATCACGCTGTAACTGAGAACATTGCCTTCCGTTAGTGACTGCACATGAAGTCAGCTCTGAGCAGCAGAGGGGCTGGCCTGGACGGAACATTTCTTACCTGTAGTTCCAGAGGCCACTCTAATCCAGACACTGGGGACACCCGACCACCTGCATTCCAGGCTGTGGATGAATGTAGGCAGCACACAAAGGCCGAGGCCCAGCTCCCCTCTCCTCCTGTCCCTCTGCCCTTCACTCCAGAAACTCAAGCCCTAGCTGGCTCTGTGGCAGGTCCCCCACCTCCTGCTAAAGCTCTCCAGTTTCACGCAGCAGCTTGGAGGTGGGTTCTTGACAGTGAAAGGCATAAGGGCTTGACTGGGTATCTCAGAAGGCCACTGCCCATGGTCTCTGCCTCTTTGCTGGCTCCAGCATGGCCAGAGCCACTAGGAGAGGATCCTAGCTAGCGTGGACACAAAGCATGTGCTGGAGTCTTTATTTTTTTAGGCCACACACGACTTGGGCTCCGGAGCTTCTACCCAGAGCTGGGGCCACACCAGAACAAGCAAAAGCCAAGCCTGGAGGGAATGTGGGTATGCCCAGAGGGGAAGGCTCAACATTCAGTCACGGGACCTTCTCGCGATACCATTCCTGTTGCTTGGACCCCTCCTCCAAATCTGGACCGAGGACAGCTGCACGTGCAGCCAGCATCTAACCAGCGTCTCCTCACCAAGACAGACCTGTTGACAGCTGGCAGCGTCCTGGCAACTGTGACAAGGCAGTGCTGCCAGCTGTCCCAGGCAGTGGAGGACAGCAGGGCCCTCCTGGTCACAGGGCTGCCTTCCCCACCTGGCAGTCCCTCTGCTGCAGCTTCCTGATGAGTTCCAACAGGTTCATCTGCAGCGTCAGCTCCTGGGATGTAAGAGAGGCCCTGTAAGGGCCAACCCGACACCCCATGCCCTTTCGTCTTGGCCTGAGACATACAAGGGCCTAGAAGACGTCAGGCAGTAAGGGGAAGGTGGCTATGGCCAGGCAGAGGGAGAATCTGGCCCTTGGCACCTAGGGCAGCAGTCTCTGACTGGCTTCCTTAGAGTGGCCACAGGAGGCTAGCATGCAGGAGGTAGGTGGAAGCCTCTGCAAGGCTGGACAGGTGGGCATTACCTCCACGCCCTTCCCAGGGCCTTCCACCCCACCTCTGCCCACCACTAACTAAGCTTCATGAAGAACCAATGTGCCAAGACTCCAGGGACTTGGTGTATTAACATATGCCTGTAATCCCATGCTTAGAAGCCAGGGCAGGAGGACTTCAGGTTCAAGGCCAGCGTGAGCAGTACAGCAGACCTTGTCCCCCAAAAGTGTAAATAAATACAAACAAAACAAGCAATACACCAACAAAACAAGCTCCAGGTAGAACCGAACCTTCAGGGGCCAGGGACACAGGCTTCAGTAGGGCCGGCCTAGGTGCTGACCTGAGGATTCGTGGTCACGTAGAAACCAGCTACCCCTGCCTTCTCCAGTGTGCTCTGCTGGTCAGCAACCTTCCGGTCCAGTTCCAGGACAATCTTGCGGTCCATGGCCTGCTGCTCCTCCCGGATTCGATGCTCCATGGCCTGCCATGTCTTGAGTGAGGGTGGCTCCTGCTAGGGCTTCCGCCCAGGGATGCCTCAAACATCCCTGCCTGCTCCTTCTTCCTGGCTACCCTGCCCACCCAAGGTGGTTCTGGTTCCAGGGCCACGGCATCCTTGCTTGTGACTCAGCAGAGGGGCTCCATAAGGCTACCCAACAGTCCCAGCCCCTTAGGGCCACCACTCTAACGCCATGGCCTGTTGGCCTGTGGGTCTACAGCTGACCCCAGATCCTCCCCGACTGCTCTGGCCATCCAGCCACTGCACTTCAGCACCCTGACTCAGTGACTGCTTATGTAGGCTCCAGTCCACAGAGATGCTTGTTGGGAGGAACAGGAGTGACAGATGGGCTGGGACTCCTCTCAGCTAGGGTATCTCAGTCCCCATGGGGAGAAGCCATGAGCTGGACCTCACCAAGCCTCCAGCAAGCCATGAGCTCCGCTCCTGAACCCCCCTCAGCCCCTCCACGGAGCCAGGCCCAGCTCTCCCGCCCCAGCTCCTACCTCCAGCTCGCACTGCTGAGCTGTCTGGAGAACTGGCAAGTTGTGGGGCCGGCAGGTCTGCTGGGCTTCCAGATGCTTCTGCCTCAGAGCCTGCCTGAGCACTAGGAGGGAAAGAGAGTTGTCAGCAAGAGAGGTGGTGGGAAGAGGGGGCAGGGTTAGAGGCCTAGTCTAAGAAGTCCTTCGCCTCCAGGGTGCTAAGAGAGGGCTGCAGGTTAGGCAGGGATGGCAATGACCTCAGAGCTCAGTACACCCAGGGCAGGGACAGGAGGCACACAGGTGCCTGAGGCAGCCAGTCGCTGGATTCAGGCGGCACAGTTCTAGCTGTGCTGTCCTCAACACCATCCACAGGACATCACCCAAGGACACCTACGGAAGTATTAAAGAGCCAGAAAGAAGCCCATAAGAGAAGGAAGGGGCTCTGTCTGCCAGTGGTGCCGCTGGGTCAAATCAAGCTTGGTGCTGCCCTATAGGTGAGCAGAGCAGCCACTGCCCAGCAGCCAGCAGAGGTGAAGGGTGTGCACAGGCTCATACTGTGAGCCAGCAGGGTCCTGCACTGGGAAGTCTGTTGTTTTACCCTCTACCAGCAGGCAAAGTACCTGGTCCCTGATCAACTGTGCCACACGTATGGACATGTACAAACTACATGCCCTGATGGGAACAGTGACAGACAGACATGGAACTGCCATCACAAAGTGGAACGTACCACACCAGTCTGCACATAAAATGGGAGTGTGGCTGGCTGGCCCTGAGAAAACTCAAAACCTAACACTCCTACTCCTAGAGGAGATTCACAGGACAGCTCTCTTCAGGGAGGCGCCTTGAGTCTGAGCCTCTACAGTGCCCTCGTTCTGTACGTTTTGTACGTACTTCAATGACACCACGCATCGTTGTTGTTTGAAAATGAGGGGCACCTCAATATAAGTACCAACACAAGGACAGGAAAGAGGCCGCCTGATTATCTGGTTGCAGCGAACAAGAGGTAGACACACGGCTTGTGGCAACGGGCACGTGCATGACACGTCCCTCAGTCACTCAGCCAACACTGCTACAAGTCCCAGGCCAATCCCCAGAGTCCATTCTGGCCACTCGCTCAGGAGGGGCCTGGGCATGGTAATGACCAAGGGAATCAAGGTGCCCATCCCATCACCACCTTCTGGATCTGGCTGAAGGCCGCGGAGGCTCCCACTGCCAGGTGCACCTGCGCCTGGGCCAAGCCTTCTGAAAGACAAATGGCGAAGGCCTGAGGCAGGTACCAAAACATTCCAGATAAAGGGGCTCCGCAGAGTAATGGCCAATTCCAGATCAAGTCGGGGGAGAACAATTAAAAGTAAGAGTGGAGGTCTTTCCTTTCTGGTACCAGAAGGAAAGTGCTGGAAGAATGATGGATGTAAGAGAAGGAGCCAGGCAAAGCCTCCTACTGGTCACACAAGGCAGTCAGGACACTGAAAACAGTGAGCAAAGCAGGGCCTGGCCCAGACTTGGCATCCCAGCACTGGAGACGCTGAGGCAGGAGGACTGCCAATTCTAGACTACACTGTCTTAGTAAACCAAGAAAGCAAAGAAAATAATGAACTGAGTCATGTACTTATGAACTAGATACACCATATACCTCTATCAAAACATTAACAAAAAGACACAGCCACTCCAACATTTGGTGAAGAAATAAAACTCTTGGAAAACTGAGGAGACTTCTAAATCATTCTGAGGCAAGCATTATCTTCATACCCACAAAAATATTACAAAAAAATTGGAAAGGTTGTTGTCTATCAGGAATGAGGCAAAACGCCTAAGATTCTCATGAATCAAATTCAACAGACCAAGATGGGAAGTGACTCAGTCAATAAATGAGCCCCCATGTCAAGAGCTGGGCACAGCAGCGTGCTCTGTAGGCTCAGCACTGGGGAGGCAGGGACAGGCTGCTCCCTATAGTTCAATGGCCAGCCACAGGATCAAATCTGTGAGCTCCAGGTTTGGTGTAAAAAAATAAGGCGGCGAGAAACAGAGGAAGACATTTGTTGCTGTGTGGTTAGTTCCAAGACAGGGTTTCTCTGTGTAGCTTTGTGCCTTTCCTGGAACTCACTCTGTAGCCCAGGCTGGCCTCGAACTTACAGAAATCCACCTGCCTCTGCCTCCTGAGTGCTGGGATCAAAGGCGTGCACCACTACCCGGCTTTACTTTTATGTCAATTTGACACAAGCTAAAGTCATCTGAGAGAAGGAAGCCTTGATTAAGACAATGTCTTCATAGGACTGGGCTGTGGACAAGCCTGTAGGGCATTTTCTTAATTGGTGATTGATGGGGGAGGGAGAACCCCATTGTGGATGGTGCCATCTCTGGTGCCACCAGAACCTGATGGTTCTGGGTTCTATAAGAAAGCAGACCAAACAACCCATGAGGAGCAAGCCAATAAGCAGCACCCCTCCATGGCCTCTGCATCTGCTCCTGTCCCCAAGACCTGCCCTGACTTCCTTCGATGATGAACAGTGATGCTGAAGTGTAAGATAAACCCTTTCCTCAAGTGGCTTTTGGTCCTGGTGTTTCATCACAGCAATAGTAACCCTACCTAGGACATCATGCCTACCTCTGGCCTCCACATGCATGAGCACACATATACGTGGACACACCCACATGAACACTACACACAGACCTACACACAATTTAAAAAACAACATACAGAAAAGAAAAATACATCATGGCTATACAGAACGGATTTCCAGGATGCAGTTCATGTCAGGAATTTAGAAAAATCATTGTCACTCACTGTAGTAACAGAAAAGCCACCTGATCATCTCCATAGGAACTGCAAAGGTTTTAACAAAATGCAACACACATTTCTTTTTCTTTTTCTTTTTTTTTTTTTTTTTTCGAGACAGGGTTTCTCTGTGTAGCTTTGTGCCTTTCCTGGAACTCACTTGGTAGCCCAGGCTGGCCTCGAACTCACAGAGATCCGCCTGCCTCTGCCTCCCGAGTGCTGGGATTAAAGGCGTGCACCACCACCGCCGCCCGCAACACACATTTCTAATGGAGGAACTCCTGTCTGGCAGCACACAGACAAGACCTGTCCCAGAAAGGCTGGGAATGTTTGCATGTAAATGTAACTCAATACAGAAAACTTGATTAGCATGTTGAGAGGTCCTGGGTTCAGTCCTCAGTATCAAAATCCAAAGTAATAACAAAGCCCAAAGATCTAGAGCGAAGTATTAGTGGAGAGCACGGGGACACTGTCACACTAGGCCTTCATCTTTCCTACACTGTGTGAACCGAGTCAAGCTCGGATCAAATAAAATGGGAGGGAGACCTGAAGGTACAACGGGAGCAGCCTAGTATAATTTATAGGAAGGAGCTACGAATAACCGGCTGCTATCTAACCGGTACCACAGACCTGTCAACAGACCTACAAGCAGCAAGGCCCATCCTGTCTAGGAGAATGCGGGGACCTGGGGACCCAAGTAAGAAGTTTCTGAGCAGCTGGCTAAAAGGGCAAGCATAGACGGGCTCTGCACCACCCAATGCTCCTGCGACCAGAGACGCCCTGGGAAGGTCCCCCCCCCCACACACACACACCTCGGTGTTCGTTCTGCAGCCGCAGTCGCTGGTTATACAGGCTCTTCTCGGTGAGGTGCTGGATCTCCAGAAGCCCCTGCACGATCTCGAACACAGTGCCATCGAGCAGTGCCAGGGCCAAGTCGCTGAGCGTGGTGTAGGACAGGCGCTGCTGAAAGGAGCTGCGGGCAGACCGCCGGGTGAGCGCGGCCCCCGCCCCCGCTCCGGCCCCTAACCCGGACCCCCGCCCCCGCTCCGGCCCCTAACCCGGACCCCCGCCCCCGCTCCGGCCCCTAACCCGGACCCCCGCCTCCGCTCCGGCCCCCAACCCGGACCCCCGCCTCCGCTCCGGCCCCCAACCCGGACCCCCGCCTCCGCTCCGGCCCCCAACCCGGACCCCCGCCTCCGCTCCGACCCCCAACCCGGACCCCCGCGTACGCTCCGACCCCCAACCCGGACCCCCGCCTACGCTCCGGCCCCTAACCCGGACCCCCGCCTCCGCTCCGACCCCCAACTCGGACCCCCGCCTCCGCTCCGGCCCCCAACTCGGACCCCCGCCTCCGCTCCGACCCCTAACCCGGACACCCGCCTCCGCTCCGGCCCCTAACCCGGACCCCCGCCTACGCTCCGACCCCCAACCCGGACCCCCGCCTACGCTCCGACCCCCAACTCGGACCCCCGCCTACGTTCCGGCCCCCAACCCGGACCCTCGTGCCCGTTCCAGCCCCCAGCCCCTTGTCCCTCGCTCCGACCCCCAACCCGGACCCCGGCTCCTGCTCCGGCTCACGGCCCCTAACCCTCCGTCCCCGCCTCCCACCCCGGTCCCCTCCTCCCGGCATCCCGTTCCCCGCCCCCCCGCCCACCTCCCTTCGGTCCCCGGGCTCCGCTCCCCGGCCCCCGATCCCCCGGTCTCCGCTCCCCGGTCCCCTCCCCCCGGGATCACCCCCGGCCTCCGCTCCCCGTTCCCCGCCCCCCGCCCACCTCCCTTCGGTCCCCGGCCTCCGCTCCCCGGTCCCCGATAACCCCAGCCGCCCGGCCCCTGGTCCACGCCCCCCGCCCCTGGCCGACGGCCCCCGGCCCGGCCCCGAACCTGGGCAGTTCCTTGACCAGGCTCTGCAGCGCTGACAGCAGCTGGTAGTGCCGCTCCTGCTGCCGGGCCCGGTCCGCAGCCTCGTCCCCGGCGCCCGCGTAGCGGTCCATAGCCCGGCCGCCCGCCGCCCCCCAGTCCGCCTCTCCCGGACGCTCCGGCGAGCCCCGCCCCCTACGTCAATCTCCGGCGCGGATGACGCATGCGCCCCGCCCCTCCGGTAAGTGTGGGCTCTCCGCGCCGTGCGTCACGCTCGGTAAGACCCGCTCCTCCCCTCCAGAGGCCGCTGGACGCGCTAGGTCGGAGCGCGGGGAGTGGGGTGGAGCTGGGGCTCGCTGGGCTCCGGTAGGGACCTGACCTCGGAGGTGCACGCCCTGACCTCTGCATCCCGGTGTTTTAAAGAAGCGGGTCCGGCCAGCACGGAGTGTGCGCGGACTCAGGCCGCTGGAGGCCGGACGCTGGCCGGACTGTTGTCCTCCACCCTGGGGACTGCAGGAGAACCATACAGCGGAAATCCAGCTTCCCTTCTTAGCCTTATTCATAAAATAATTTAAGAATGAACTCACATGGAAGCACAAGGACAATTTTATTAGAGCTTAAAAGAAGCCCCACCCCACAGACAAGCTGTAAACCACAGCAACAGTCTACAACTGGAGAATGGAAAAGAAAAGGGTGTTGGGAGTTGAACTCGCGCTTGCTCAGCAGGTCTTTTACCCACCAAGCCATCTCCCCAGCCCCTGGCAGTGTCAAAATTCTTAGCTTGCAGCATGAGTAAGAGGAATGACACCTTCCTAAAGCAGGGTTTCTTACACTATACCACTGCAGAAAGGCTGACACTTTTACAGTTACATTCCATGCAGTGTCATCTATATCTCTATTTCTATCTGTCTGTCTGTCTATCTATCTATCTATCTATCTATCTGTATGTCGTTGAAGCGTCTGGTTGCATTCTTTTTATCTTCTCGGGCCATGATAAGCTCTGAAGTAGTGAATTCAGATCTGAATAACTTAAAATTACAGTGAAGAAACCTTTCAGTGGTTTGAATGAAAATGGACCCATAGGCTCATACATTTGAATACTTGGTCCTCGGTTGGTGGGACTATTTGGGAAGGATTAGGAGGTGTGGCCTTGTAGGAGGAGATGTGTCACCGGGGGCTGGTGCACCCCCCCTCCCTGCACCCCATCACTAAGTCATGCTTATGGATCAAGGTGTAAGCTACCAGCTACTGCCTCAGGGCCTTGCCTGCCTGTCGGATGCCATGCTCCCCACTATGATGGTCATGGACTCACCTTCTGAAACGAAGACCCTGATAACCCCTTCTATAAGTTGCCTTGGTCGTAGTGGCTGCACAGCAATAGAAAAGTCACTAAGACACCTGTACATGAAGAAGTAATTGGCATGAATAAATATACTCCAAAGTAACTGTAATTTAATGTTGACAGTATACCAAATTATGATGAATCATTTAAATCATACACTTAAAAGTCATCTGCAGCTGGAGATTGTCTGTTAAGAGTTTCCATTGCTGCAACAAAACACCACGATCAAAAACTAAGGTGGAGAGGAAAGGATTTATTAGGCTTACACTTCAGCATTGCTGTTAATCACTGAAGAAAGTCAGGACAGGAACTCAAACATGGCCAGAACCTGGAGGCAGGAGCTGATGCAGAGGCCATGGGGGAGAGCTGCTTACTGGCTTGCTTCCCCTGGTTTTCTCAGCCTGCTTTCTTACAGAACCCAGTACCACCAGCCCAGGGATGGCACCACCCACCATGGGTTGGGCCCTCCCTCGTTCATCACTAACTGAGAAAATGCCTTACAGCTGGGTCTCATGGAGGCATTTCCTCAACTGAGGGTCCTTCCTCTCTGATGACTCTAGCTTGTGCCAAGTTGACACACAAAAGCAGCCAGTGCAGGGATGTCGCTCAGTTGGTAGAGTGCTTGCCTACTCTGCATGATGCACCGGGGTTCTATCTGCAGCACCACAGAAAGCGGGCATGGTGGTGCCCCCCTGTAATCCCAGTACTCGGTAACTGGAGGCTCAATCAGGAGCTCAGGGTCATCTCTGTCATAGTGAGTTCCAGGCTGGCCTGAGATACATGAGACTTTGGCCCTAAAAAAATGAAATGTTCACGTACTCAACTCTGGATATTGGAGTGTGAGCAATTCTTAACTGTCTCTTTAACACACTGATTAAGACACAAACTAACAGACCCCAACAGGGACACATGCCTGAGACACAATATTACTGTGTTCCTTACGAGGCCCCCTGAAAGCTGAGAGCTAAGTCACATTGCTTCCCTAACATTTACACCCTATGACAGCCGAGAAGGATGGAGACTGGAATATCACCATGGTGCCGCCATGCCGCCTGTGATATCATATGACAGCTCATGGAAGATACATATCTCTACATATCATGTCACTAAGTCATAAGATGTCATATGACATCTGGGAGATGAAATGGTGACTGAGCCACATTACATCATGATGTCACACACTCATCCAGAGGAGAACGGAGCATCACATCAGGCCACTGTGCATAGATGGTACCTTAAGATGGTCAGGAATGGAGGCTGGAGTTACAGTTTTTCACCTTTTTGCTTAATATGACAGTCCAGAGACAGGTATGCAGATCGTGAGCCACAGTCTCTCACACAGGTGATGGGACATCATCTGTGACATTAATGCGATGTGCCAGGGCTGCAATCTGTCCTCATGTCAGGTGTGAGTCTTCACTCTACGTTATGTAAAACGTCATGTACAAGATGAGCTGGGATGCGGACCTGAGATACATTAGATATGCATAAATGGAATGTATCGGTTGAGAGGAGAGAGGTACCAGCCACGTGCCACATGGTACTATGTGACAACGGAGGGCTTAGATTGTCTTACACTGTGTCACATAAGATATATGACAACTGTAGGGGGCACACATTTTTGTCACTTTGGTAACTACATAATAGACCTAATATCTAATGTTTATCTAATAATTATAAGACAAGCCAAAGAGGGACCAGCCCTTGATTCACAGTATGTCACGATGTTCCTGAGGGTGTCATGTCATCAAAGACCACAAAGCTCAGCTGCATCATGTCACAATGGAATATACTGAACCCTGCAGTGACTCAAAGAGGGGACACACACCTTATTCATGTATGTGTGCATCATGGTGTCACGTGTGTATCACACAGCAAACCGGAGAGGATGCAGTCACTGCTCACCCTCCGGTGTGTTGTCACTGGACAGTAGGCAGGTGCGTTGTGACACTGTGAGAAGTGGGGCAGCTGCTGACTGGAATGAGGAGACTAAAGGCACATTCAGTCCCTGCATGTTATGAAATACCATACAGCAGTCAAAGTGGGCGAAAATACCAGTAATGCTGTGTTGATAGGTTATGCGCATATGAGTAGTCTCTGGACTGACAACATCAGGTCCTGAACTACTGAGTGCAGGTTAAACCTATGAACCACTGTATTCAGCAGTGTTCATATAGTGTGTGCAGGACGCTGATCACTGATATTTATCTCTAGTCTGTGTTTAAGTAGGCAGGGGCAGGAGTGATTGAGATGAGAGTATACAGCAGGTGGACACTCTTCACAGGGGCAGGTGCAGGAGTGATTGAGATGAGCAGTATACAGCAGGTGCACACTGTCCACAGGGGCAGGTGCAGGAGTGATTGAGATGAGCAGTATACAGCAGGTGGACACTCTTCACAGGGGCAGGTGAATGAGTGATTGAGGTGAAGCATTGTGTTTAGAAGACAGGTTTCTAGTACTGCATTCTCCTATGATTTACTTATTTATTTATTTTGAAGCAGTGTCTCTGTGTGTAGTCCTGGCTGTCCTGGGACTCGCTCTGTAGACCAAGCTGGCCTCCAACTCACAGAGACCCTCAGGCCTCTGCCTCCCTAGTGCTGAGATTGAAGACATACACCACCATGCCCAGTTTTTCTGTTGTAACGCTGTGTTTGAGAGCATGAGCCACATTACTGAGGGAGCCTCACAACCTCTCCATAAATCATTATGCTCAGCATTGTTCATCTGATACCGTCTATTCACACAGGTCTCCTGTTGCATGAATTCTAAATGGTCTTAATAAAACCTGGAGCCAGATATTGAAATAAATACTGAAAGAACAGAGGGACAAAGGAACAAGCCACAGCCGTTTCTCACCTCGACAACTCTGAGAATCCTCTGACCGAATGCCTCTGAGTCCTCAGCTGAAAGGGCCTAGTTCCTGTCTCCTCACGCCTTATAAGCCTTTCTCTGCCCAGCCATTCATTTCCTGTCTCAACCTTCCTAGTACTGGGATTAATGGCATGTATGCTTCCCAAATACTGGTAGCAAAAGCGTGAGATCGCCGGGCGGTGGTGGCGCACGCCTTTAATCCCAGCACTCGGGAGGCAGAGCCAGGCGGATCTCTGTGAGTTCGAGGCCAGCCTGGGCTACCAAGTGAGTTCCAGGAAAAGGCGCAAAGCTGCACAGAGAAACCCTGTCTCGAAAAACAAAAAACCAAAAAAAAAAAAAAAAAAAAAAAAGCGTGAGATCTCCAGTGCTGGGATTAAAGGTGTGTGCCACCACTGCCTGGCTCTGTTTCTTTTAGACTGGATTAATCTTGTGTAGTCTAGGGTGGCCTTAAACTCACAGAGATCCAGATGGATCTCTGCCTCTGCCTCTTAAGTGCTAGGATTAAAGGTGTGTGCCCCACTGCCTGGCCTCTATGTTTAATCTAGTGGCTGGCTCTGTCCTCTGATCCTCAGGCAAGCTTTATTTGATACACAATATATCACTACAGTCTCATCTTTGTGCTTATTAGGGGGAAGATTTGTGAAAGATTTTCTGTTACACTTTCTCCATGAAACCAGCTTCACAGAAGGTGGTGTGAGCACAGCAGTCTTGACTGCCCAAAGAGAGGAATGCTGACTTCTGGTAATGCTATGTTTACAGGATTCTGACACTGGGCTGACTCAGGGGCCAGTTATCTCAGAGGAACACTGTATTTAGCTACTCGTGGTGCACATAAAATACATACTTTGGGGATGTGCTTTAACAGCTTGGTACATGAACAACGGAGCATATTATCATCTCTGATAAAGACTTTCTTGAGCATTGTGCACTGCACATAACATTTTGTTCAATGACATTGTTTTAAGTACTGTCTACCAGACGTGTGTGTATGAGTCACTGAAGCCATGGTCTCTGGGAGTGGTTTCCAGTGGCTGACAACCCAGTGCCGCACGTTTCGATGTACATCAGCAGCATTGAGCACAGAGATCATTTTGAAAGCAAGAGCACAGTTCCTCACCTGGACCAGAAAGCCTCCAGAAGTTTGTGAGTGGGTAGCTTGGGATCTGGAAGGTATGGGTTGATATATTTAAAGTGCTGTAAGAGGGAAAACTTCTGCCAACCAAGTAACTTGTTCATTCCTATGAAGATGTGTAGTTAGAGTTTTCCTGCCTGGCCCACAGTCAGGACAAATCTCTCTCACCCGCCAGTCCCACAGCGGTCAGACCCAACCAAGTAAACACAGAGACTTATATTGGTTACAAACTGTATGGCTGTGGCAGGCTTCTTGCTAACTGTTCTTACAGCTTAAATTAACCCATTTCTATTAATCTATACCTTGCCACTTGGCTCGTGGCTTACCGGCATCTTCATATGCTGTTTGTCATCATGGTGGCTGGCAGTGTCTCTCTGACTCAGCCTTCCACTTCCCAGCTTTATTCTCCTCCTTGTCCCGCCTATACTTCCTGCCTAGCCAATGGCCAATCAGTGTTTTATTTATTGACCAATCAGCAACACATTTGCCATACAGAGCATCCCACAACAAAGATGAAGTTAAAATGTTACCAGTTGGGGATACAGCTCAGTGGTGAAGAACTTGCCTGCTGTCTACTGTAGTCATGTTCTACTGCTGGGGAAGAGATACGTGACCACGGCAACTCTTGTAAAAGAAAGCAGTTAATTGGGGCTGGCTTACAGCATCAGAGGGTTAGTCCATTATCCTCATGGCAGAGAGCAGGGTGGCATGCCAGCAGGCACTGGAACAGAAGCAGAGAGAGAGACAGAGAGAGAGAGAGACAGAGACAGAGAGACAGAGAGACAGAGAGAGACAGAGACAGAGAGAGACAGAGAGAGAGACAGAGAGACAGAGACAGAGGAGAAGGTGAAGGAGAAGGCGTGGTATGGGCTTTTGAAACTTCAAAGCCCACCCCTAGTGACATGCTTATTCCAACAAAGCTATACCTCTTAATCGTTCTAATCCTGTCAGAGAGTTCCACTCCTTGTGACTAAGCATTCAAATATGTGGATCTCTGGAAGTCATTCTTTTTCAAACCACAATACCTACTATGTATAAGGTCCTAGGTTCAGTTATCAGAACCACAAAGCTAAACAAACAAAATTCAACAAAAAAGGAAAGGAAAGGAAAGAAATTAAGATATTCCCAACTAAGCAGAAGCTGGAGGAGTTTGTTGCTATTAAACCTGGTGAACAAGAAATGCTATCGGTAACACCACCACAACAGCTGGAGATCAATGAAAACAAAAGCAAACCCTAGCGCTACAGTCGTGGCCCACATACCTTGGAGGAATTAACGTCTCTCTAACTGGACTGTTCAACAAGAGGGGAATCATTTCTAGTACTGGAAACCTACCCAGCTACCCAGGGCCACTGAGATCATGGATCTTGGAGGAGAATCTACAATCACCACTTTACTAAACCAGCGTAATCCCTAACTAAATCCTAAATAATTGTCCTTATACTCACAGATAAGTGTATTGGGGCTGGCTTACAGTCCTCACTCTGAATCAAGGAAATTTCTCTTTGCAATAGATGGAGACCATTACAGAAAGCCACAACCAATAGCAATGCAGAGTTATGGACCCCAGTCCCAAGGGCTGCGTCTACAATACAACTCCCACACCTAAGGCTCAGGGATCGTTGTAGAAGAGGAGGCAGAAAGATTATAAGAGCCAGAGGGTCAGGGAGTTTTCTGTGAGATTATGTCTCGAATCATGTGAGGAGCTACACCCAGATAGCTTCCACGGATCCTCGCCCACAGGCTCCGTGAGCAGCCAGCACGATCTGCCCCAATCTGCCGTACCAGCGACAGCGCCGATTCCTGCGCTGTAATCGCGCACGTACTGCTTCTATTGGGCCAGACCTCCGTGGGTGGCCGGGTGCGGCCACTCATGGTGCTGGGCGGCCACTCATGGTGCTGGGCTCACGGGCTGCAGGGTCTGGGGTGGGCGGGGCGCCGAAGGGTCTGAGGTGGGCGGGGCGCCGCAGGGTCTGGAGTGGGCGGGGCTCCGCAGGGTCGTGGTGCGCGGGGCTCCGCAGGGTCTGGGGTGGGCGGGGCTCCGCAGGGTCTGGAGTGGGCGGGGCGCCGCAGGGTCTGAGGTGGGCGGGGCGCCGCAGGATCTCGGGTGGGCGGGGCGCCTCAGGGTCTGGGGTGGGCGGGGCTCCGCAGGCTCACAACGGGCATCGCCTCAGGCACCCGAGCCTGGAGAAGAGCAGAGTAGCAGCGCAGACTGCCCGAGATGGGAAGAACGCCCGGATGAGCGAGCTAGAACAGTAAATGGAGGATTTGGAAGAAGAGATTTTTTTTAGGAGTGAGGAAGTAGAGTCTTAGAGGTTAAGAGACTTTGAAAGTGTAGCAGAGTTTACAGTTTAGGGTTGGAGGGCAGGCAGGACAGACAAAGAGAACAACGGATCTGTTATGGGTGGAGAGGGAGGGTAGGATTCCAGCATGGTGTGGTGGGAGAGCCGGCAGGAACAGAGAGAATGGATCTGTTGTGGGAAGAACCCCAGCATGGCCAGAACAAACGCCAGGAGAGCCTGGTGAGTCAAGGCCAGGTGGGCACTCTTTGGCAGGCAACTTAAGAGAAGTTTTTCGGGGACACGGGGAGAGTTGAAGAGTGAAAGGTCATCCTGGAGTGAAGGCACGGGAGCCGGGTAGACAGACCAACCGAGAACAGGGAGCGAGAGGGCGAAGATAACCCGCGATTCAGGCACCATGGTTCAGGGGCCCAGTCCCCAGATAAGCGGGAGTCTGGAGGCGCCACAACCCTAGCCAGCAAAGCCTGGGTCGTGGGGCACTGGATGAAAAGGGAGGGGCGAGCGCAGGGGCCCCAAAACCACGAATACACGGCAGCTCGGACCATTTGTCCTTATGCATCACGAAGGACGTTAAAATCAAGAGTGCCCTCTGCTGGCCATAGTGACTGGTTATCAAGAGCGTATTGAGGCCCGCCCCTAGAGCACAAGGAAACCAGGCGTCTTGGACACAATTTGGATAAATTTTGTAGCAGACACCCCAAGGACATTGGGGTGGGGTGGGGTGGAGCTTGGACTTGGATCCACGGTTACCCATTTGTAGGTATGTATGTATGTATGTATGTATGTATGTATGTATGTATGTATGTATTTTAAAAGACTTATGTGTTCTGCTTCCATGTGTGCCTGCAGGCCAGAAGAGGGCACCATATCTCACTATAGATGGTTGTGAGCCACCATGTGGTTGGTGGGAATTGAACTCAGGACCTCTGAAAAGCAGCCAGTGCTTTTAAACCGCTGAGCCACCTCTCCAGCCCCGCAGTTGCCCATTTATAAGACATTTTCCAGAGACCGAAGGCTGTAGCACGGCATCCATTGCATCCAGTGCTGTTGCCTAGGGCCAAGATCAATGTGGGGACTGCTTCTGTGCAGAATGCCTTCTGAACAGGAAGGACCCCACGGAGCAGGGACTGCCTCTGCTCTGGAAACGGGCTGCCTGGTCCTGCAGCAGCTTGGCAGGTAACCCGGAAGTCTGTGACCCAGAGAGGGTCAAAAGACTTGGAAGAGGTCCCTGACCTCTTATAGGGTTTTTGCTGGAAATGGGTGACTTATTTAAGACAAAAGTTGATCTGGTCGGGCAGAGGGTAGGGCAAGAGAGTGGCTTCCCACATAACCTGGGAACTGGCGGGGAATGCTCAACTCTACCCTGGCTCGGCACCAAGATGACAGGTTTTTGTACCTCAACAGTAGGTTTCTCTGCTGATGCAGTAAGCCCGATCAAGTCAAATTAAGAAGACCGGGTGTGGGCTGGAGAGATGGCTCAGAGGTTAAGAGCACTGACTGCTCTTCCAGAGGTCCTGAGTTCAATTCCCAGCAACCACATGGTGGCTCGCAGCCATCTGTAAAGAGATCTGGTGCCCTCTTCTGGTCATACATGCTGTATACAAAATAAATAAATAAATCTTAAAAAAAAAAAAAAAAAAAAAAGAAGACCGGGTGTATTGGGCCAACCACTCTCAGGTGACCTTCCAGCCCCCCAGAGGTGAGGCAGGGGAAGGGGGCAGGGGAACTCACATTGCTGGTCTAAAGATGGGCTTAAATACCCTGCCGGTGCAGTTCTGAGCTTCAGGGGAGGAGTCTGGACTTTTGGGGGTCTTTCTGAGAGGGGTTGGGGTGTGGATTGGGGAGGAGTGGGGCCAAGGTGGAGTTTCCAGCCAAACACAAGACACAGTACTTCTTCCATGGGGTTCCAATTCCAGATGCTCAGCAGTTGAGTGGCTGGGCAATTTTCACAACCTTTAGGTCAAATACACATTGTATAGAAATTTATGGCTGGTCTAAGTGACCAGAGACTGGTTTTCCCAAGATAGTTTTAGTAATTAAAAGTATTCTTAGGAATACTTTCATGAGATGGTGTATCTAGAGTTTAGTAACTCTACATTCCCCTGGTTCTAGGAGAATGAGTTGAATCATAGACTCATAATCTGGGGGTGTTTGATTTTAGGGGTGTTTGATTATAGTAGTTTTTTCCTAGGAGAAATACAAAGGGGTAGATGTTAGAAATCACTCTCCCAGCCTGCCCTCAGGGAACTCAGTGGCTCAACAGCTACTTTATCACTAGTTGCCAACCCTTTAAAAGGTCCCTGCCATCCAAGAGTGTTCTCTTGTTCTTTCTCTCTGCCTTCCAGTCTTGTCTGTCTGTCCATATGTCTGTCTGTATCTTTCTCTCATGTCCCCACCCTGAGACAGCCTTTTGCTCGCTGCTCCACAAACCTCTTGTGTTCGATACATTGTGTGGCAAATCTTGGCCCCAACCCACCGAGGTACCATCTGCTGCTAGATCCTAACATTGGTGCTGAGACTCAGACACTCTCCTGGTGCCTATGAGCTCCCCCCTTAGGGTCTAAGCCACACTGGGACCCTATCCTGTAGCAGGCTTTCTCTTTTGGGCCACCAACCAGCTCCCAAATCTAGACAAGAGAGAAGAAAGAGAGGACAGAGGCTGTGCTAAGGCTGGGGAATGCCTCTGAACAGGCTCACGGCATGGTCCCGAGTGCTTCCACCCCATCAGTGGATAAACCCATTCATGGATTTGTAGAGAGGTGGGCCTAGTTGAGAGTAAGTGGGTCGCTGGGGATGTGTCCTTAGGGGTGATATCTTGTCCCCAGTCCTTTGCCCCCCCTTGCACCACCCTCTTTCCAGCTGTTGTGTGGGGCGAGCATCTCTGATTCACAACACCCTACCTTAGCATAGACACTGAAATAGTGGATCATGGGACTAAGTCTGACATCTTGATCTCAAATGTTTTGTCATAGTGTTGGAAAGTTAACAGAGACTCCAGGGACACAAAGAAGATTAATGATTCTCCTAGGGCCACATAATTATCACCTGGAACAATCAATAAGAGATAATTTAATCACTGGCCAGGAGAGAGTCTTTGTTTAAGAGCCTGCAATCCAAGATTGGCCAGCGGGTGGCCCAGAGCACACCAGTCTTCCGCCTGGCGCTGCCTGTTACCCAGCAAGAGGATGCAAAATTTCTGCAGGACCTTCTCAACCAAGATGGCGTCCACTTACAGGCAGTGGCCAGTGCGGTCCAGTCAGGCTGCTTCAGAGGCCTTTGAATGTCCTCCGGAAGTCTTGGACCCACTTTGCTTCAGATGTCAACTTGACGCCAACCTACAATCACCTGGACAGAGGAAACGTCACCTGAAGAATTGACTCCATCCGATTGGCCAATGACAGTACCTGTGAGTCATTTTCTCCATTGCTACTCAGGGGAAGGCGCAGTCCACACAAACAGAACAGCAACCTAAAACAGAAATCCACTGGACCTCCCCTGCTTCTCCTCCTCTCCTCCCTCTCCTCCTCTCCTCCCTCTCCTCCCTCTCCTCCCTCTCCTCCCTCTCCTCCCTCTCCTCCTCTCCTCCTCTCCTCCCTCTCCTCCCTCTCCTCCCTCTCCTCCTCTCCTCCCTCTCCTCCCTCTCCTCCCTCTCCTCCCTCTCCTCCTCTCCTCCTCTCCTCCCTCTCCTCCTCTCCTCCCCTCCTCCCCTCCTCCTCTCCTCCTCTCCTCCCCTCCTCCCCTCCTCCCTCTCCTCCTCCTCTCCTCCTCTCCTCCTCTCCTCCCTCTCCTCCTCTCCTCCTCTCCTCCTCTCCTCCTCTCCTCCCCCTCCTCCCCTCCTCCCCTCCTCCTCTCCTCCTCTCCTCCTCTCCTCCCTCTCCTCCTCTCCTCCTCTCCTCCTCTCCTCCTCTCCTTCTCTCCTCCCCTCCTCCCCTCCTCCTCTCCTCCTCTCCTCCCCTCCTCCTCTCCTCCTCTCCTCCTCTCCTCCTCTCCTCCTCTCTCCTCTCCTCCTCTCCTCCTCTCCTCCCTCTCCTCCTCTCCTCCTCTCCTCCTCTCCTCCCTCTCCTCCTCTCCTCCCTCTCCTCCTCTCCTCCTCTCCTCCTCTCCTCCTCTCCTCCTCTCCTCCTCTCCTCCTCTCCTCCCTCTCCTCCCCTCCTCCTCTCCTCCTCTCCTCCCTCTCCTCCTCTCCTCCTCTCCTCCTCTCCTCCTCTCCTCCTCTCCTCCCTCTCCTCCTCTCCTCCTCTCCTCCTCTCCTCCTCTCCTCCTCTCCTCCTCTCCTCCCTCTCCTCCTCTCCTCCCTCTCCTCCCTCTCCTCCCTCTCCTCCCTCTCCTCCTCTCCTCCCTCTCCTCCCTCTCCTCCTCTCCTCCTCTCCTCCCTCTCCTCCCTCTCCTCCCTCTCCTCCCTCAGCCCCACAACCCCGACAGCCACTCTTACTTAATGCACAGATGTGTTTGATCCATTCCAGCTGTGCCTTCATTTCCCTGTGCCATGTCAGCCTCGACAGCATCTCTTAAAAATTTAAGTTTTACTGCTTGTACTATTTTGTCAAGCCTAGGAATCTCTGGCTTTGAAAATGTTTACAGGATGAGATTAGATAGCCTTCAGATTGAATGGTTAGTGTGGAGGGTTTCTTTCTTCTTCTTTTTTTAAAGTGATATAATCAAGTTTCCCCATAATAGACTAAAAATAGTTATTTTTAAATCTTAATTTCAAATGTCTCCTAGACTTAAGATTGTCCATTTTCCCTGAGTCCGGTCGTCAGCACTTTTGGGGTGTGTGTAATGTGTCTAACCTCTCTCGGCTGTCTGAGCCTTGGTTTTACTGATTTACAGCCCGGTCCATTCCAGTTAGTTCTCTTCCCAGCTTTTTTACTAACATTTGGTTCCTAAGCTGGAAAGAATGGTCTAGCAATTAGAGTCCGGGGTCTGCGGAGAAGGCTCTGTAACCCAAAAGAAAGAGTGTAGGAGAGACCACACATAATTGATTATTAGTTTCCATGATAGGAAGGTTGACGACCCTTTCCAGGCATGGCAATCAATACAGCATCTCAAAGATGGTGTCTCACTCATTGCTCTACTGCTGTGAAGAGACATCATGACCAAGGCAACTTTTAGAAAAGAAAGTTAGGGGCTGGCTTACAGTTTCAGAGGCTTAGTCTATTATTATCATACTAGAGAACACGGTGGCAGGCAGGCGTGGTGCTTTCCAGGCATCACAAGACATACAGCATTTCATAGGAGTACCTGGGGACAGTGCGGCTCTAAGCAAGGTTACGGGCAAACACTTGATCCAAGGCAGTGTGGTGTCTAGAATTGGCTTAGTGGGTGCCAAAGTGGGTGACGGATGTTCAGGTTAATATGTAACCTTTTCACCATTCCTCTCAGTACTGTGGGGATGAAGTGGGCACCATGGCCTTAATCTGTATTTTCTATTAAGCCAATCATGGCACAACTGGTTCTAAGATAACCATAATCACATTACCAGCAGTAGCATCTGGAAGGGCACCACCCAAGGAGGTGGTCCACTATTGTCAGTAAATAGTTCAGGTTTTCTACCTAAAGTATTTCTGTCAAGCCCACCTGGATGCTTTGCAAGGTTCCTGTAAACAAGCTTTCTCGAATGTAGTTGTGCTTTCCTTTGGGGACCGCCAGCCCCCCAAAATGACATGGAGACTTATTATTAAATGTGAAAGCTTGGCTTTTAGCTTAGGCTTGTTTACAACTAGCTCTTCTAACTTAATTAACCCATATTTTCTAATCTACATTCTGCCACGTGGCTTGGTTACCTCTCCTCAGTACGGCATGTCTGACTTGCTCCAATTCTACTGGCAAAGTCTGTGTACCTAGACTCCTCCTCTTCCTCTTTCTCCCGGGAAATCCCGCCTATTCCTCTCCTATCTAGCTATTGGCCATTCAGCTCTTCATTAAACCAATCAGGAGGTGCCTTGGCTTTTTGCTTTTCTTTCTTTTTTTTTTTTTTTTTGGTTTTTTGAGACAGGGTTTCTCTGTGTAGTTTTGGTGCCTGTCCTGGATCTCACTCTGTAGACCAGGCTGGCCTCAGACTCACAGAGATCCACCTGCCTCTGCCTCCTAAGTGCTGGGATTAAAGGTGTGTGCCACCACCACCCGGCTAAAGACTTATCTTCACAGTGTACAAAAAGATCCCCTGGTCAGGAGGCTCTCATCTGAGGTTTGTTTTCTTACTTACCATCTTTTTGTTTGTGACCTGAGAAGTAATACATGCCCACACATTTTCAACAGTGTAGAGCCCCCACAATGGTAACTTTTGTGTCACAACACACATGGCCTGAGGTCCCCAGTGACCTTCTCACGAGGTGTGTACGAGTGTGATTAGTTACTTTTCTGTTGCTGTCAGAAAACATCATGACCAGGACAACTTACAGAAGTACGAGTTCATTTGGCTTGCAGTTCCAGAGGGCTAGAGTCCATAACGGTGGGGACAGCATGGTGGAGGGTAGGATGCGTAGTGGCTGCAGCGGGCAGTTGAAAGTTCACATCTTTTACCATAAGCATGAAGCAGAGAGAGTGGAGCTACAAGCAGTCAAGGCTTTTTCCTTAAAGCCTGTCCTCAATGGCATACTTCCTCCAGCAAAGCTGCACCACCCCAAATGATGTCACCAACTAGGGACTAAGTATTCAAGTGCCTGAGACTATGGGGACATATTGGCTGTCCTTTTCCCACCAACCTATACTCATTGGTGTGGGCTTCCAGGCTTTGATAGTGAATACACACAAGGGTGGCTTCACCAGTCATATAATTTTAACATCTGTGTAACTTTTAGATAAAATAACTCAAAATGTTTAAAATAGATATTGGTTTTGTTAAGACTCAGTTTCCCTAATGGTTAGAGCCTAACAAAGTTAGCAAACATAATTATCTTGATTGGACATTCATCCTTGTTCTTTTATCTGATTCTCATAAATGTCTCTGTGATCAGCATAAACCTCACTCATTTCAAAACCTTTTGTCTTTGAACATGAGTCATCCTTAAGGCTCATCATCTTCAAACCTTATATAACTTATTAAGACCGTCTTTGACTTGGCTTTAAAAAATCCATCCTTATCTACACTATTCTCTTTTTAACCCTTTTAACCAAAAATATAAAGTGATACTCTCATATTTTTCAACAGATTCCTCTCACATTTACTATTTTTCCCTTATGCTCATCATCTGTTCTAATCGAATTTATATAAAATTGTATAAAAACTTGTAGAAATGCATAAAATGAGAATCTCTGAATTAATGATTATCAGAGACAACGGGCACCACTCTGCTCAGCTTGAGAAACAGGTCATCAGTAGTTTGTTCCTGGAGTATTGACACCCGAGCTCACAAATGGCAAACACAATGTCTCACAAGGACATTATATCTGTGCCCATTCTACTCAAGAGAATCTGACCCACTTCCAAGTTGCTAGTCCTTGGTATCAGGGCTTCCCAGGAAACCATAGTGTTGATGCTTTTCTGAATTTCACGTTTCATAAAGCAATCGGGCACTCTTCACCAAGCAGGAGTTCTTCTGCCTATGTATGACAGTTGAGTAGCTTGGTCTATCTGTGGAACTCCTAGCAGTGGGATCAGGGCCTGTCTCTAATGATTGAGTTAGTTTCTAGGAAACCATTCCTCATACTGGGTTGCCTCGCCCAGCCTTAATACAAGGGGAGGAGCTTAGTCCTACCTCAACAGGATATGCCATGCTTTGTTGACACCCACAGGAGGCCTGCCCCTTTCTGAACAGAAACAGAGGAGTGGATTGGGAGGGGCAGAGGGTAGGTGGGGGAGGAAAAAGTAGGAGAGGAGGGAAGGGAAACTGTGGTTGGGATGTAAAATAAATGAAAAAAATTAATTAATAAAAAAAGAAAACCTGATGCAACAAGGTAGTGGGATGCAACTCCCAGGATGGGGATCAGTCCCCCAAACCCTCGGTCATGGAAAGTACCTCATAGGTGTACCTAATGAGTGCACCTAATCTGAGAAGTGGGTCTGGGGTCAAAAAAATCCACATGATCTGAAATAACTTGACAAGGAGTGTAGGGAGTCCATCTGGGGGGCTGGGGGAGTCACTCTGAGTGGTCAGAATTAAGCCTCATGTTCTTACATGATTGACTAAGACAGTTTCTGTTTCTATTGCTGTGAAGAGATACTATAACCATGGCAACTCCTGGGGTGGCTTACAGTTTCAGCTGTTTAGTCCGTTTTATCATGGTGGGACATGGTAGCATGTGGGCAGACATGCTGGAGAAGGAGCTGAGGGTTCTACATCTTGATCTGCAGGCAGCAGCTGGGGCGTGGCTTGAGCACAGCAGACCTCAAAGCCCACCCCCACAGTGACACATTTCCTCCAAGACAAGGCCACGCCTCCTAATAGTGCCACTCCCTGTGGGGGCCATTTTTCCTTCAGACCACCACAGCTGCCTTGGAGTGGTGCAGTTGAAGAGCAGAGCACCCCTTTGGAAAACGGGACACAACCTTAAGCACATGCTTTGACCTTAGGAAAACATTGAGGCAGGGAAAGGATTTTCGTCAGATGGCATCTTTACAACACTTCCTTAAAGATGGAGACTCCTTTCTCATTTGACAGAAGAGACAGCGCATTTCAGTTACATTTCCACATAGAGGAAGGAAATGCATGGGATCCGATATGCCTGGTCTCTCCACTACCCCCTTTCCTCATGAGTCAAATTAACAAATTAAATTATGGGCTATTTTCTTGTGTCTGATCAATCAAAATCCCATGGAAGGAATGTGAAGGTCAACTTGGAGGTGAGCTTTACCCTTGGAATTCCTCCTGCTGCTCTAACAGGATCCTGAGACACCATCCGTCCACTGTGAACAGGTCCCTCAGGGCAGCAAGAGGGCTTGTGGGGAAAAGCACTTGCCGGAAGTCTGACAGTCTGAACTCAGTCCTTGGAACCCACCGCAGACCCAGGGGACTGACTCTAGAAAGTTGTTCTCTGACTTGCACACACACACTGTGGCATGGACACATGTGTGTGCACACGCAGTAATAATGACAACGATTAACATCATAATTTAAAATCCTTTTCTGGAGCTGGAGAGATGGCTCAGAGAACATGCAGCTCTTGCAGAGGACCTGAGTTCAGTTCACAACCACCTGTAACTCAAGTTCCATGAAGACCCAACGCCTCTGGTCCTCATGGGCACCTGCGCTCATGTGTGCACAAGCACACGCATGCTCACACACACATGTACACACATAATTTAAAATTTTAAAAATTAAAAAAAATCCTAATTTCCTAAATGATAGTATAGTCCCGTCCTTGTATGTGGATGTGGACTTTGTACAAAATTTAAAATTTGACAGATTTTGACATAGGTACCACAGTATACTAATGTATGTGGTCACTGTCCTCAGTCCTGGCCACAGAACTTCAAAACCTTAGCATTTCCTGTTTAGCAGGATTGCCTTCGCTATGCAAATGAAGCCAGGGACAGTTAGGGGCCCCCAGGGAAAGGCCAGCCTCATCACTTGGTGAACAGAGGCAGGGGACTGGGTTCAGTCATGTGGCCAGTTTTTGACACTCATGTGATGAAGCACCAGTGAAGGTCAGCCTCTGTGAAACGTGCTGGGCGGCTATAAGGTCTCCAGCTCAGGACCTGTAGCTCCCGGAAGTGCCTATTTAACATATCACAGCAGACTCTGGCCCCCAGTCTCCCTCAGTCCCTACCACTAGTCATCCTGGCTGGCATGCCCCACGCCCACCTTCAACCCCCAGCCCCTTGAGCTTCACTGCCCTTCCCCCAGCTGCTCACCCCAATATAACCCAACCATTTGGGACAGGCAGTCTCTCTTGGTGAGCTCTTCTCCTGGATCTCTTGGTCCTCTTACCCCCACCCTCTCTCGTTCACGTGGCCTGGTCCAGTCTGCTGGCCATGGTCAGGTGCCTCTGGCTGTGCTCCCCCTTTGTCTGTAATATACCTTCTCCACGCTACCTAGGAGCTGTCATGTCCTCCTTTTTGTTTTGTTTTTCATTTAGTGGTAACGACTAATAAGCTGGGAGCCTAAGACACTTCAAGAAAGGGCAGGAAGCTGTGAGTTGGGACAGTTGGATGTTGTAATTACAGACAGAGTGCTTTCCTTGGTGTGTAGTGATTTCTGGTGAGTTGTTAAGCCCGAGGAGATGGGGGAACTGTTTGATGCAAACCTAGGCTACAGTTGTGAGAAGCAAAGGCGTAAAACAGCGCAGCATGAAAAAAGGGCTTATCCACTCTTATCAGGCAGAGAGAGGCTGAGACACCGAATCAAGTGCTGGCCCTGCTCTTGTTAGGGGCTGGCATTTATATGGGAGTCCAGGGAGAGGTGGTGGTGGTGGTGGTGGTGGTGGTGTTTGTGTATGTATGTGTGTATGCTGGGGGGTTGTGCAAATCTGGCCGCTGGATGGAAAATTATATGACGGTTGCAGATGTGGCTTTTTAAGTTGGTCAAAGTTCACAGAGTTCTGCAAAACAGGGGGTCCATTTTATTCAGTGGTGTGATTGTGGGGTTCTGTGTTTGGCTTTTGCAAACAGTTTGTTCAGAAAACTCACCGAGCAGTTCATGGTACTTTCCATATAATTAAGATCTGTTCAGAAACCAGAACAAGAGAACCATCTAGATTTAGGAGCCGTTTTAATTTAGGAGCCATTTTTGTATTAGTCCTTTCAGGGGCATTCAAATACACAGCCTGTGTCTGAAGTTT
The DNA here is from genome assembly GCF_949786415.1 of Peromyscus eremicus. NCBI lineage: Eukaryota > Metazoa > Chordata > Mammalia > Rodentia > Cricetidae > Peromyscus > Peromyscus eremicus. The sequence goes on along the minus strand of NW_026734777.1, from coordinate 30,446 downwards.
GGGTCACTCAGAGGATCGTGAATTGAACAGCTGACTGATGTGAGGTCAGTCTTTACCTTCAGCTTGTAGAATTGAATCCTAGCACGGTGCTGGTAACACAGGTGTACTGTAGTTTCCCCTGCTAGTGGGAAATGGACCACTTGATGTCTGGCTGTGGGATTCTTTGAAACAATCTGGATTAAACTTCTACTGTTTAACGTATGAGAAAATGGAAGGCAGGCATAGTGGTGCACACCTTTAATCCTAGCACTTGGAAGACATAGGCAGTGAGGTCTCTGTGCTTTCCAAGCCAGCCAGGGCTACATAGTGAAGTCCTGTTTCAAAACACCAACACACACACACACACACACACACACACACACACACACACACATACACACACACATATATAACCCTATGCAAAATTAACTCCAGATAGAACATCTTGACACCCTGAAACTGATACGGGAAAAATTAGAGAAAATGTTTCCAGATATAGATAAAGGACTTCAGCTGCTCAGAAACAAGCCAATAGCTGACAAATCTTATGAAATTAAAAGACGTCTGTCCAGCAAAGGAAGCCTTGGAATGAAGAGTTGGCTCACAGAGTGGAAGAAAGTTTTGCAAGCTGAACCTCTGACAGAGGGTTACCATCTAGAGTACATAGCAATCAAAGAACTCAAAATGACGAACAGCCATGGTTGGAGAGATGTTTAATAGCACTTGTTGCTCCTGCAGAGGACCTAGGTTAGTAAACACCTAGTACTTACATGGTGTTTACAATCATCCATAATTCAGTTCCAGAACATCCAATACCCACTTTGGGATCTGACACCTTCTTTTGACCTCATGGGCACCAGGTAATCATGTGATACACTTACATGCATTCAGACAAAACACTCATACACATAAAATAAATCTAAACAATGAAATCAAACAACCTAATTGGTAACTTGGTTAATGAAATGAACAGTTTGCAAACAAAGAAATACAAATGGCCAATAAACATATGAAGAAATGTTCAATCTCACTAGCAAATTAAAACTATATCGAGCCGGGCGGTGGTGGTGCACGCCTTTAATCCCAGCACTCGGGAGGCAGAGGCAGGCGGATCTCTGTGAGTTCGAGGCCAGCCTGGGCTACCAAGTGAGTCCCAGGAAAGGCGCAAAGCTACACAGAGAAACCTTGCCTTGAAAAACCAAAAAAAAAAAAAAAACAACAACAATGGGGGAACTGTTTGATGCAAACCTAGGCTACAGTTGTGAGAAGCAAAGGCATAAAACAGCGCAGCATGAAAAAAGGGCTTATCCACTCTTATCAGGCAGAGAGAGGCTGAGACACCGAATCAAGTGCTGGCCCTGCTCTTGTTAGGGGCTGGCATTTATATGGGAGTCCAGGGAGAGGTGGTGGTGGTGGTGGTGGTGGTGGTGGTGGTGGTGGTGGTGTTTGTGTATGTATGTGTGTATGCTGGGGGGTTGTGCAAATCTGGCCGCTGGATGGAAAAGTGTATGACGGTTGCAGATGTGGCTTTTTAAGTTGGTCAAAGTTCACAGAGTTCTGCAAAACAGGGGGTCCATTTTATTCAGTGGTGTGGTTGTGGGGTTCTGTGTTTGGCCTTTGCAAACAGTTTGTTCAGAAAACTCACCGAGCAGTTCATGGTACTTTCCATATAATTAAGATCTGTTCAGAAACCAGAACAAGAGAACCATCTAGATTTAGGAGCCGTTTTAATTTAGGAGCCATTTTTGTATTAGTCCTTTCAGGGGCATTCAAATACACAGCCTGTGTCTGAAGTTTGGGTCACTCAGAGGATCGTGAATTGAGCAGCTGACTGATGTGAGGTCAGTCTTTACCTTCAGCTTGTAGAATTGAATTCTAGCACGGTGCTGGTAACACAGGTGTACTGTAGTTTCCCCTGCTAGTGGGAAATGGACCACTTGATGTCTGGCTGTGGGATTCTTTGAAACAATCTGGATTAAACTTCTACTGTTTAACATATGAGAAAATGGAAGGCAGGCATAGTGGTGCACACCTTTAATCCTAGCACTTGGGAGACATAGACAGTGAGGTCTCTGTGCTTTCCAAGCCAGCCAGGGCTACATAGTGAAGTCCTGTTTCAAAACACCACACACACACACACACACACACACACACACACACACACACACACACACACATATATATGTAACCCTATGCAAAATTAACTCCAGATAGAACATCTTGACACCCTGAAACTGATACGGGAAAAATTAGAGAAAATGTTTCCAGATATAGATGCAGAAAAGGACTTCAGCTGCTCAGAAACAAGCCAATAGCTGACAAATCTTATGAAATTAAAAGACATCTGTCCAGCAAAGGAAGCCTTGGAATGAAGAGTTGGCTCACAGAGTGGAAGAAAGTTTTGCAAGCTGAACCTCTGACAGAGGGTTCCCATCTAGAGTACATAGTAATCAAAGAACTCAAAATGACGAACAGCCATGGTTGGAGAGATGTTTAATAGCACTTGTTGCTCCTGCAGAGGACCTAGGTTAGTAAACACCTAGTACTTACATGGTGTTTACAATCATCCATAATTCAGTTCCAGAACATCCAATACCCACTTTGGGATCTGACACCTTCTTTTGACCTCTGTGGGCACCAGGTAGTCATGTGATACACTCACATGCATTCAGACAAAACACTCATACACATAAAATAAATCTAAACAATGAAATCAAACAACCTAATTGGTAACTTGGTTAATGAAATGAACAGTTTGCAAACAAAGAAATACAAATGGCCAATAAACATATGAAGAAATGTTCAATCTCACTAGCAAATTAAAACTATATCGAGCCGGGCGGTGGTGGTGCACACCTTTAATCCCAGCACTCGGGAGGCAGAGGCAGGCGGATCTCTGTGAGTTCGAGGCCAGCCTGGGCTACCAAGTGAGTCCCAGGAAAGGTGCAAAGCTACACAGAGAAACCTTGCCTTGAAAAACCAAAAAAAAAAAAAAAAAAAAACAAACAAAAAAACAAAAAACAAAAAACTATATCGAGATTCCTTCTGTCCTACCCCAGTAAGAAAACCTAACAGAGAGAAGCACCCAAAGATATTCCTCCCTCTGGCGTGGAGTACATCCCTTGCCCTGCATTTGATTTCTGTGTGGATCCTTATACACCAGAGGGTAAAAACCCTAGAATCTCTTGTATGGTCATGCTTTAAAGTGGTCCCCTAAGGGTTTGGGGTAATATAACTGCCATATTTATTGAAAGCATTTTAATAATACCACAGATCATGCTAAATGTAGAATTAAAAACATGATCAGAAGTCAGGGGGTGGTGACAAACACCTTTAGTCCCAGCACTCGGGAGACAGAGTCTAGAGGTTCTCTGAGTTCAAAGCTATACTCGTCTATAGAACGAGTTCCAGGACAACCAGGGCTACACAGAAACCCTCTCTTGAAAAAACAAACAAGCAAAAAACAAAAAACAAAAAATAAAAAACAAACACAAAAAACAAAAACAAACAAAAAAACAAAAAACAACCAACCAACCAATCAAACAAACAACAACAGCAGCAACAACAAAACCCTGAGCATTTCTTAGGTTAGAGAAGAGGTCCCTCAGCTTTGGGAGACAAGATTAAAGCCATGAATTATAAACATAAGAAATGTAGTTGCAGATGTATGGAGGCATACCTCAAGAAAACCAAATGGAAAATTATAAGAAAAAAAATATTCTTGAACCAAAGAAACTAGGACAACACTGTTTATGTCCAAGATAGAGTATGTGTAGAATAAAGGACTTTTGCTTTTATTCAAAACAAAAGTGTTAGATTTCCACCACAATGACAAGTGCCCCCCCCCCCCCCCCAAGATGTTGACTTCGGAAGGAGAAGTCTATTTTGGCTTACAATCTGGTCAGTGGCAGACTGGCTCGTGGCAAAGTCATGACTGCAGCAAAACAGCACATGGTACCAGAGAGCACCAGGTCACCTTAGGACAGCTGGGCGTCAGAAAGAGGAAGGAAGGCCTACCCCTTTCTGGGTCCCTCCTTGAGCTCCCCAACAACAGTAACTGTCTGGGGACCAAGCCTTCAACACAAGGGCCTTTGGTGGATATCTTGGGTTTGAATGGCAGCAAACAGTGAAAATAAACTAGGGGACTCAGGGGAAGGGAGGAGGGAGGCTTTAGGGTGAAAGAGAGGCCCAGCAGATGCCCGCGCAGGGAAGAGCGAGATGCCAGCAAAGTAGTTACCAAACAAGACCAGTGTCTCTAACCAGGAGGCAAGCTAACGGTGTTGGAAGCAGATAGAGGTGAGCAGGGCTGGCCCGGCCATGTCCTCAGTCTGAGTAAGGCAAGAGCAAGGTTGTCCACGTTAAGTTACAGCCTAAGAGTAAGAAAAATGGCAGAGTGTGTCAGTTCTGCGCTACCCCGTGTTACACACTGTACAAAGGACGGCCATAGTGAGCCCGTCCACGAGAAGAGGAGGGCAAAGCAAAAGCTGGAGCTGCAATAACTATGAACAGAATGTTGCTTGTACAAAATTTCAATGGATTTGACCTGAGTCCAAACCGAAGACTGTCTAGAAGACACACCTACACACTGGTATAGACAGATGTCTCAGTAAATGCTGGCAATCGTGTCTGAGCAGTGAAAAGAGTGACCGTGAAGCTCACTTCTAAGTAGCAGGCTGAACATGCTTGCAGACAAAACACACCATTTTGTCCTCAGAAAGTTGGTCCCTAACGGTAAATTTCAAAGAAAAATGCTATGATTCTCAGCCCTGACAATGACTAGCTGTGTGACTCCCCTCAATGGACCTAGAGTAGCTCTGTGATTTAATAAGAGCATGGAACACTTGGTTGTGATGGGAGTTAAGGGTAATCCCATATGTGATTTAAGTCCTCCACGCATGTGTGCTTCTGTGATTCTCAGTGGGCTCTGCTGGTGCAGGGAACTATCCCCTCCTCTGCCTCGCTCCTAAGACCTTGCTCAGTGCTGGACACACGGGAGCAGCATACGTGACTAAACGGATTGAATCTCCACTCCGAGAGCTGTTCGCTCTCCCCACCATGTGTTCCCATTTCTGTTGTGGCTGGGTGGGGTCAGACTAGCAGCCTTGGGGCCCATTGTGCTGAGTCTGGACTCTTTGCCTCTGGTCTAGGCCAGGGTGGCAGAGCTCAGGGCAATCCTTGTGCTTACATCTAAGTGAGAGACAAGGCTGGGAAGAAGTGAACAGTAGCTACTTCCCCAGGACGCTTTTCTCTTAGGCTCGCACTCTCTTCATGTCCTCTGCAGAAGTAGGTCCTGACCCAGAGGAAGATGGTCTCTGTGGACAGCAGTGTTTTGGACAAGGGTCTCTGAGGCTAGGACCCTGCTGACCCAGGAAACATAATGGTTAGGGTTTGAGGTCTGCATGGACTTGGGTCTGAAAGCAGCCTTGCTTGCTCTGATCTGGGCCCTGGAATAGAAAGTAGGGTTTCTGTGGGAAGGGGCTCGAGAACTAAAGGATGGGGCAACACTGGCTCCAAACATTGGGTTATTTTTTGTGTAGGGAGGACCCCCTGATCCTGACTCAGGTACTGTAACTGAAAGGCCAGTTCTGAGGCCCTTGTCTTTCCCCAGCAGCATGCACAGTGCTCCACTGCCATTGCCCATTCTGTTGTGATACTGGGTGACCCAAACACTGGGCTCAGCCCATGGGGCCATCCCTCTCCAATCAAGCCCACCGGTACTGCTAAAACTGCCAACCTTGAGGGGGTAGGTTGTGCCCATGGCAGTGCTGAGCCGCACTGGCCACGGCTGGGCCAGATACTGAGCATGTGGTTGGCAGCTAGCTGTAGACCCAGAAGCAGTGGGTGCGGGGTTCCTGGAGAGAAGATAGCAAAGGAAAGCTAGGGGCTTCCTTGAGTAGCTGAGGTGGCATGTGTGAGTAACAAACTCAAGTCATACTTGGGTTGTGCTGCCTGGGATAAAGGTAGGGCCAGAGATGAGGTGAAGCTGCCAGACCCCAAACTGAAGAGGCCTTTGGAGGTGGAGCTTCATGCAGCTTTCTGTTAAGACCTCACTTGTGGACTAAGCTGTGTCTCCAGGGCTAAGGAGAAACTTCACAGTTGCTGTGGAGCAGCATAAACTCCTGGCAGGCGGTGGGAAGCCAGTCATGCCTAAAGTCAGGCTGCTGCAGTGTGTGTGTGTGTGTGTGTGTGTGTGTGTGTGTGTGTGTGTGTGTGTGTGATCAGAGGGGCCGGACAGGACAAAAGGAGCTGGATCTGCAGCAAACCCTGGGGGAGAGACTGAGAAGGCAGACTAAGGTCCACTAGGGGATCCCAACTTCACATGCTGTCTGGGGAGGAAGCCAAGCCTACAGATATGCTGATGGATGGGCTGGAACTCAGGGCAGAGGCAGTGATCGTCCCGAGGGGAGAGGGACACTGATATTCCAAGAGAAAGGAGTTCTCTGAGAGGAAAAGGCGGGAGAGCTCACACAGGAACGGAGGACTCTGCTTTGAAGACTTTGGGGCAGTGCGGGAGGCATTTCTGGTACTTGCTGCTGCTGCTCCTGCTGCTGCTGCTGCTTCAGCTGTGGCTGCGGCTGCAGCTGCGGCTCTAGGATGTAGAGCCTGATTCTTCCTCCTCGTTCCGAGGCCCCCCACATGGCTTTGACAGGAAGGGGTAATGAACAGGCAAGGGAAGAGTCGGCCCTGTGATGTTATCCTAGTGCAGGTGTTGCAAGCCCCCTCTCTCGATAAATGTCAGTGAGGTGATAGGGCCGAGGGCTAGGAGAGAGATGCAGCTCTGAGAGGGAATGGGTAGGCAGGGGAGCCATACTTCTTCTCAGACACGAGACACCCTGAAGCAGCCAGTACGGTGGGTTCCAGGAGACCCGATGTCCAGGCACCCTCTTCCTCCTGCACCCCTCCTCTCCCCCACTTCATGCTGGCCATTGGAGGCAGCAGGTAGAGGAGCCACCTTTTGGACAGAGCAGAAGGGCAGAGTCTCACTGCAGTGCTTGTGACTCTTGATGCTCTGAGATGCCACCTGCCTTTCCCTGTCTTGGTGCTGTGCTGGATGGTGACCACACAGCTCCAGGGTGGAGGCAGCTTTGCAGGGTTCCTTCGCCCACTTGGAGGGCAGCAGAGGAATCTTGTCCATTTGCCATCTAGAACGGTGATGCATGCCCATTTCCTCCACCTGTCCTTGTATGGCATCTGCCATCTCCCCTGAATTTTCCTCTGGGAATTGGCAGAAGATGAAAGGGCACTGGGGCCATTCAAACTCTCTTCCTTTTTTCAAAAATTATTATTATTTTTTTTATGGTTCTGGGAATCAAAGCTAGGGCAGGGCAATGCTCCGCTACTGAGTGTTGTCCCCAGCCTCACTCACTTTGAGGACCTGAGATTGTCACAGACAGGGATGAGGCTAGACCTCATCTGCAGCCATAGGAAACCTTGGGTGAGGCCGAGTCCACTTTGGTGGGAACTCCTAACAGAGGTCTGGGAGTTCTTGTTTGAAGCCCGTGGGTTTTACATTAACCCAGCTGGCTCTTAGCTATTTAGGCCCCGATACCTGTGCTATGATACCCCATAGAAGACCTCTGGTAGTAATGTCCCCTCAGTGCCTTCTGGGGAAGTCCTAAACAGACACTGATACAAGCTAGGACAGACAGTGTGACAGTATGTGTTAACTCGGCACTTAGTATATGCCATTAAGACGGAGAGGGAAAGAGGAGCAGGAAGAGGTTGCTTCATAACCTAGTCTGCACTTAGGGCATGCTCCTCTGATGTCTTTTATATTGCAGGCCAAGTTTTTTTTTTTTTTTTTTTTTTTTTTTACGTCCCCGCCCCTCAGGCCAAGTTTTAAAGCAATTAGTAGCAAGTGACTTCTTCAGAGTAAAAACATCCAACACCAAACACAGAACAAATGCACTCACAGAACAGAACTGGCCTCTGCAACTGGAACATTACCTAGTACTGCTGTGTACAAGGCAAAGGCCTAAGGGTGACTTCTGACATTTGACCTGGTGTGTAAGTCAGCTTGCTTAAGTTCCTTTGAGTCCCAGAATCACAGGCCACTGTCCCCACAGAGGGCAGTGCTCCCAGGGACAGGGCTACTGGGACACAGAGCTGGGGAAGGAATGAGTCGCGGAGAAGAGTGTGCAAAAACAATTTATGCAGGTCAGAGAGAATGGAGAAGAGCCGGGAGGGTTTATCAGTAAGAAACTGACTGTAAAAGACACACAGAGTTCTTTGCTGGTCCCCACGACCTAATCCTCAGAATCTGTGAAATGGGCTTCTACATGTACAAAGGAGGTGGTGAGGGCAGCGTGGCCTGGGAAAGGGACGGAGTTCAAAGTTCAGTGGGGAGCGGGTCCTGGTGCTGGGTGTCCTGCCCTCAGAACTCAACTCCTGCTCGCCTCTGAGCTCCTGTCACAGGGCCTCATCACTCACCTCCGTGAGGAAAGGGTGTGGAGTCTCCAAGGCTCTTTTTCAGCCCAGATCCCTTCACTGGACTGAAGAAGCCCAAATGCTTCTCATTGTTCTGAGAGAGAGCCTCAGTCTTTATGGCCCCCTCTGTGGTATACTGACCTCCTTCCACACTCCTCTCCACGTTGCCTGTCTCTTCCTTTCTCCTTGTCAGCCTCCCACCATCAAAGATTTCATGTGAAAACACTGGTGGGAAGACCAAGGCCATGCTGCCAATCCCCCGGGTCATGAGCTAACCCATAACTGTCCACCCAAACCAAAGAGAACCTGTATGCTTAGGGTTGTGTTGTGCCCTGTGAGAGAGAATTTCCTGGGCCCGGGACCCCCTGGGGGTTCTTAGCACTTGCCTAGCTGGCTAGTGATGACAGCACATTAGCCGTGAAGCCACTTATACATAGCTCCCTATTTTGTGTGTAAAGCCTACACGGGATGTAGGCTTTTACATGGCCATGTAAAAATCATTAGGACCTATCAAGGTGTTCACCAAATGGGAAGGAAGGGACATGACAGGACAGGGTGAGGGTTTGGACCAGTACAGGGTCTGGCTGGACCACTGTGACAAGAAGCCACAATCCATGTTTCCCAGAAGCTCCACTGTTGCGTCTAGATGTCTACAGACACAGCCGAGGCGACTGGGTGACTACTTCCCACGTGTCCTTGTTTGTGCTCTGCTGTGGATGGGCCTAAGGGGCAGCAGGACACAGGCTGCACAAGGAGACGAGGCTTACTCCTAGTTCCATGATCTGAGGATTGAGTGAAAAGTGTGTGTGTGTGTGGGGGGGGGTGCGGGTGGGGGCGCTTGTCACCTCTCATCTCTAGAAGGACCATGTGCAGGAAGACCTGTAGAGGAGCATCCTTCAGCTCGCCCATTCTGGCAGGGTCCTCAAAACCAGGAGTGGACAGTAAAGACAGAAGACAGTGTGACACGTGAGGTCTGAAGTGGGTGGGTGGCTATGCTCTGTCACTGGCACCTTCCGTGTGGGACGATGCCCCAAACCCAAATCAGGCCTCTCGAGCACACCTCCCAACAGATCCCAACCTATCAGGCATGATGCCCTGAGGCTGAGAAGCTTGTGTTTCAGTGGCAAGGGAAAGGCCGGCCAGCCTCCACCACTGTGGGTATGCACTGAATGGGAAAGAGCTGGCCTTTCCTCTAGTCTGTGCTCCTGCTTCGGTCTTAGAGTAGCAGGCTTACCTCGCTCCCTCCTCCCCAGAAAACACTCCCACTGGATATGGCACACCTGATGGATGACCCAGGGGTTTCCCCACCTGAAATCTTCATTGGAATCCCATTGCACATGATCCCGTCTTCAGATACACAAACACCAATAGAGAGTCATTCGAGAGTACTCACCCATGGCTACACCAGTGTAGGTCAGGATGGGTGCTTTTGTTTGGCTGTGCTTTGTACCCCAAAGGGTCATGTGCTGGAGACTTGGTCCTCGTTGTGACAATATTGAAAGATGGTGAAATCCCCAAGGAGGAGTTCTAGTAGACGGTGGGAAGGCCCTGGAGCACTCGCATAAGAAGGGAATAACTGCATTTTCCCAGAACCTCGATCGTTCTTAGATCTCTGGCTTCCATGCCCCACCATGATTTCATCCTTTATCCAGGAGGACCTTTACCAAAGCCAGGACTAGTGCCGTGCTGGTCAGTCCAGAACGGCGAGCTGAAGGCGCCTTTGCTCCTGAAGTAACAGCCTCAGGTATTTTGCTCTAGCAACAGAAAACAGACTAAGACAGTGGGGTCACACAGGATCACCATGCTCCGGTCATACTCCGACATCTGAGTTCTCAATCCTCCCCTGGACTCTGTGGACTTCAGGCCTTCAACAGTCACTGAAAACAATTGCAAGTCAAAGTGACGAGTTGAAGCAATACCTTTCAACATTTCACTCCACACTCACACCAATCTGTGAGGTATACACTGTGGTGTGTGTGAGTTCAGTCGGTTCTGAGCAGGCTTTAAACAGCTACTACCCTCAGAGCGTGCTGTGAGGATGGGACATTCTCTCTGTGTAGTTCAACGTGAGTTATTAACTGCTTGAAGGGTGGCTGGTATGGGCAGGTTCTAAGAGTTTTCATTCTTTAAATACATTCAGCCCTGTCTGTTCAGTGGCTGCCACGCTGGATAGCAAAGGCCCAGAGAGCCAAAGATGAGGAAGACATGACCTCGCTCCTCGGTGCTGCCTTGCAGAGGAATTGAAGGCCAGATCCAATGGCTCCTTTGTGTGCACTCGCTTGGAATGTGCAGCAGGTCCCTGCAACTCAGGAGGCAGGCCCTGCTGATGTGAACACTGTGAAGTCAACCCTCAGCCTAGAAATCTATCCGGCATAGCCACGATTGTGCATGTCTATCCACGTTTATGTCCAGCAGGGCTTCAGTAACCAAGTCTAGCCAGTCACACAGCAAGAGTAGAAGGAGGGCCACCATGCTGTCTTCAGGAGCCCACATTTATGACCCCACCGTGGACCAGAGCCTGAGCAGCCTCCACCTGTCATGTGGGGGGCACTGGAGAGGTTACTATGAAAACCTTTATACATCTGAGCGAGATTCCAGACCAGGCCAAGCTCTCATCACAAGCTGCTCAGTACTGAGTTCCACAGTGAGGAGACTCAAGGAGGACATGGCTCCTGCCATGACTGTGACTTGCCAGGCCAGGGCTCTTCTGTCCTTGAGTGGGAAGACACAGAAAGCATTTGGTACGGATGATCCTAAGGCCCGTCAGAGACGCTCCACATGAAGGAGCAGTGAGGACGACTTAGGCAGAGGATCAGCAACCCCCTCCCCACTGTGCTGAGCTTTCCCTGTCTGAACTGCGCACGGCCATTCATACACCTGCCCAGCACCTAGAACGTGCTGTGGGCCTCCCTCCAGCTTCCTCGTGACAAGCACCTGTCAGCAATGCCTACACCAGTGGCAGCTGCCAGGCAACTTCTAGCAACTGGCTGTGAGTAGAAATTGATCCTGGTTCCAGCCCTGCTAAGGCCTGGGCAGCTGATATCCATTTTCAGACTCATGTCCTGGCAGTCTGAGCTGAGGAAGAGAGCCATCGACTCCTGATCTCTGCCGGTCCGCTACCAACTCCAACGTACGCGGCTGCCACGCTGCTTCTGCCAACCCCGATGGTTCTCACTCAGAAGGGGACCCAGCATGCCTGACTTACCCTGGGGACTGGCGACATTTCTGCTGACTTCAGGGCTGCCCCCTCCCCTTGCAGGATGTCCTTCCTGTGGTCCTCACCACTGGAAATGTGTTATTTGCCCTGTGCACATAATAAAAAAGAGTGAGGCAAACAGAATAAATGTTACAGTTTACCTCGTAGCCAAAACAGAGGCTTTCACGTGGGATGAAGGTTATAAACAATTGGCTTTGGGGATAACTTCATGCCATACAGTGTATGAATTAGGGACCCTAGTGTAATAGTTTTGGCATCTTCAAATTATTAGGTTTATGAACAAAGAAAAAAGAAAGAAAGAAATACTGTGCCTCTGGAAGCCACTAAATTTCTGCCCGTGGGTTGCTGGACTCAGAATGTTGGAAGTGCTGGGTTCGATTTCTAATCAGATGAAACAGGGTGTCTTCGTTAGGGTTACTATTGCTGTCAAGAAGCACCATGACCAAAGCGACTCGGAAAGGAAAGGGTTTGTTTGTCTTACCCTTCAACATCACAGTTCATCACTGAAGGAAGTCAGGACAGGATCCTGGAGGTGGGAGCTGATGCAGAGACCATGGAGGGGTGTTTCTTACTGGCTTGCTCCCCGTGGCTTGTTCAGCCTGCTTTCTTATAGAACCCAGGACCACCAGCCCAGGGGTGGTCTGGCCCCTCCCCCATCAAGCACTAGTTAAGAAATGCCCTACAGGCTTGCCTACAGCCCAATCGTATGAAGGCATTTTCTCAATTGAGGCTCCCTCCTCTCAGATGACTTTAGCTTGTATCAAGTTGATATAAAACTAGCCAACACACAGGGTCTCCTCTAGAACCCCTGGAAAACTGTACCCCGGGGACTCAAAACTTCTAGGACAATTGCATCTCAAGTGCAGTTTCTGGGGTACATAGTGACATGTTTAAACCTAGAACTCTTTTTCTTTTGTGGGAAAAATATACCAAAGCATAATTAAACTTTACTAAAATACAGTGCATCCCCTAGAAAGCACGCTCCAAAAGAATACTTAAGGACTGAAGGGTTCATCTCAATGGTGAGGGCTGGCCTAGTGAGCAAGAAACCCTGGGGGTGCAGTTCAGTGGTGAGGGTCTGACTACCATTCCCAAAGCCCTGGGTTCCACACCTAACACCACATAAATGCCATGGTGGTACATACCTACAATCCCAGAAGTTGGGAGGTAGAGGCCTCCCAGGAGGACCACAAGTTCAAGGTCATCCTTAGCTACATAGTGGATTCAAGACCAGCCCAGGCTACATGAGACTGCCTTAAACACAGAAAAAAACAAAGACTACTCAAAGCACAATTTGGCTCAATTTATCCTCACTTAGACATAAAGGAACTATATTGGCCTGTTAACTCGAAAAGGGTTGCAGCAGAAGCTGGAATCTGTTCCAACTGGTCATTCAGATGGCAACATTACAGTCCCCCGTTTGGAGTCCCTGGCTTGCAGTCCACTGCCTACCCTTCATCTTCCTAGGAAGAAGCCACACACTAATCCTGGGGCCTCCCAAGGACACTCTGGCCTCTCTGCTTCTTTTATGGTGTTCCCTGTAAACCTGACTCAGGAGTGGGAGATGGGTTTCCACACCAGCACAGCGTTTCATACACCATCTTAGGGCCAGTAGTGACCTCCTTGGAAAATGGTCTCTGAATCCTGCCAGAATTGGATGTGGCCTCACTGCCAGGGAAATTCAGCAGCCCGGGCTGAAGATAGGCTCACGGAGGTGAGTCCTGAGGATTTTTGCATGAAAGATGTGATGAGGAAAATCTCAGAAGTATCGCTGGTGAAATGGGGAGAGCTCCGTAGACTGCAGAGAGGTCAGGGGTGCTGTGTCTCTTAGTAGGAAATGTGAAATGCAGTTTTGGCCTTTCAGAGCCCCAAGAACATTGTCCTAGGTGTTGATGAGACACTTTATGTTGCTTGGAATTTGATTTTTATGCACATCTTTAGTCATTCTGCAGTGGTGATAGTATTGATTTCTTTCTTTAAGTGTATTTTAAATTTTCTTTAAATTTACATTTATTTATTGTGTGTGTGCATATCAAAATGCTTGTAGAGGTCAAAGGACAACTTGCAAAGAGTTGGTTCTCTCCTTCCATCATGTGAATGCCAGGATTTTGAACTCAGGTCATTGGGCTTAGCAGCAAGCCCCCTAACCCACTGAGCCCTTCTTGACAGGCTGCAATTGTCTTATTTTAAGAATGGCAACACTAAGGGCTGAAGAGATACCTCAAAGGTTAAAAGCACTTGCTGCTCTTGGAGAGGACCTGAGTTTAATTCCAAGCACCCATGTGGTAGCTCACAATTATCTGTAACTCCAGTCCTAGGGGATCTGATGCCCTCTTCTGGCCTACACAGGCAGCAGCCAACCTATGGTACATGTACATACGTGCAGACAAGCACTTATGCATAAAAATAAAAATTAAAATCCCCAAAAAAGGTGTACTGAAGAGATAGCTTAGCACTTTGTGAAGTGAAGAGCACTTTGCTGCTCTTTCAAAGAATCTTCGAGTTCAGTTTCCAGCACCCAATCAGGAGGCTCACAATTGCTGGCTTTTGCTGGCACCTGTATACACACACATGCACACACATGGTTTAATATATATGATATATATTATATATATAAATACACTAAAGACCGAGGGTGTATCTCGGTGGTAGAGCACTAATGCATCATGGGCAGGGCTCTGGGATTAGTTCTCAGTACCACAAAATCCTGGCATCTAAGGGATTCTCCATTTAATGAATACAAAAAGAAGCAAAATGTCATGCCCAGGTGCACTCTGAATCAAGCCATGTGGATACAAACATGGTCCCCACTCCATGCTTCCATCTGCACACCGGCAAAACTGAACACAGCTGATTGCAGGCACTGCTGACTACGCTTGCCAGGGACCAAACATGAACCATGGAAAAATACTAGCTAATGAGGTGACCATATGGTTCTGGTCTTTCAGTTTGTATACATGGTTCATTACATTGATTGATTTACCCATGTCTCTAGAATAATGCTAACTTGGTCATGATGGATAATCTTTTTTATGTGCTCTTGAATTTGGTTTTTTAAGTATTTGTTGAGAATTGTTCCAGCTATCTTCATAAGGCTTGCTGGTCTATAATTTCCTTTATTGTTGAGTCTTTGTGTGGTTTAGTTTTCAGGATAATATTGGCTTTATAAAAAGAATTATGTAGTGTTCCTTCAGTTTCTATTTTTTTGTAGTAATTTGAGGAGTAATGGAGTTAATTCTTCTTTAAGGCCTGATAGAATTCTGTGCTGAATTCATCTGTCCATGAACTTTTTTTGGAGTAGGAGACTTTTAATGCTTTTATTTTACTAGGTGTTATTTCACTAGGAGGTCTATATAAATTGCTTATTTGATTTTGATTTTACTTTAGTAGGATATATATATATATATCAAGAAATTCATCTGTTTCTTAGGTTTTCCAGTTTGGTAGAGTACAGAATTTTTAAGGTATGTCCTTATGATTCTCTACGTTTCCTTGGTGTCTGTTGTAATGTTCCCTCTTTTGTTTCTAATTTTATAAATTTTGATCCCCTTCTCTACATTTTAGTTCATTCGGCTAAGGGTTTGTTAATTTTATTGTCTCAAAGAACAACTTCGTTTCATTGATTTTTTTGGTGTGTGTGTGTGTGTGTGTGTGTGTGTGTGTGTGTGTGTGTGTGTGCGCGTGCGCGTGCGTGCGCACGCGTGTGCTTCTATCTCTTCATTTCAGCCATGAGTTGATTATTTTTTGCTGTCTATTCCTTTTGGTTGTTATCTCTTCTCCTCCTCCTCTTCCTCCTCCCTCCTTCTCTTTCTCTTTCTCTTTTTCCTTCTCCTTCTTCTGTTGGTCTTTTTCATTAGGACTGTTAGCTCCCCAATAATGACATAGAAACTTATTTAATTATGAAAGCTCAGCCTATAGCTTAGGCTTGTTTCAAACTAGTTCTTATAATTTAAATTAACCAGTTTCTAGTAGTCTACATCCTGCCATGTGGCTCGTATCTCTTACCTGTCCTTCTGCATGTCTTGTTTGTTTCCTGTCTCTCAGCACCTCTGCCCTTCCTCCCATTGTCCTCTGTGCTCCCCAAATTCTGCCTAGCTATTGGCCATTTTAGCTTATTATTAAACCATTCACAGTGACATATCTTCACACAGTGTAATCAAATATCTTGCAACATTTCCCTCTTCTTGGGAAACAAAAAAGAAAGAGTTTTTAACTCTAACATAGTAAAACTATATACAATAAGAACAATTATCAAGTAAGGATTACATTTACAATACCCAGTCCATTTGTATTTGGCAGATTCAAAGAAAATACTCCATTATTAATCCTATCTTGGTGACTCCAAAGTTTTGTACCTAACTTATTTTCTTTCGTAACTAATGAAAAGTATAACTAAAACTATGTAGTCTTCAATTTCATCAAAGACCCCAGAAGGATATACTATTACCCGAGTAAACAGGAAGTGCAGTGCAAGCCACTTCCAAATCTGTAGAAATAACAGACATCTGGCTGCCTGGACAGTCACCCAACATGCCTCTACGATATTGGGTCACCCATCTTCTGCCTACAGTCTATCTGTCAGACTTTTCTATGAATCAGGAATTTTTGAAGGACTGTCCTATCCTGTCTTGGCAAAGTTCAGTAGTTGCTTTTTTGTATGTCCTACTTGTCCAGTTTAGATAGTGTAGTGACAACAGTAGAGGCAAAGGCAATTTCTTGCCCAAATGGCTATTTTTTTTGCCACATAGAAAACAAATTCCATATGGAGTTTCTTCGATGACCATCATCTTCTCTGAAGTAGATTGGTGCTGCCAGGAACAGATGTGTCTCACTGTCATGAGAAGCCCTATGTTATTAAAACATTAAAATACCATATTCTGTAGGTCTCTGAAATGTTGGAAGACCACTATCTATTTAAAATATGTCTCTGATTGACCCTGAAAATATACCTAACTTGACTGTAATTTTGATTGTAATAGAAGACTAACTACTAACCTGTATTTCTTTATTATCCTAAATAGCTTTCAAGGACAAGAACTTTACATTACATTTTTAAATGAGCTCCATAGGTACAATATCTTAAATAAGAGTAGAAACATACCTTCAGTATAACAAAAATAACTTTAAGTTTGTATCTATGTACCAAAATCCATACCAATGTAAAATATTTGAGGTTAATAGTTGTCTTTTTTCACCTATATTCCTATATCCCCACTAAATTATGACAAACATCCATAACCCACTGGATTACCATAAACTACTCACTCCACCTCTTGGGAATGTGAGTGTTATGCTCTCTTAACTTCTTCCTGTTGTCTGGGGGCACTGACATCTTTGAGGGACCTTAAGAAAATTAGAATAATGGTCAAGTGCTGGCTAGAATAGCCTGTAAGGTAAGACCATCTCAGCCAGTAGCCTTGAAGCTGTTCTGGATGTAGAATTCTGAGGAAACTGCAACAGAGGCATTCTGAGAAGCTGGATCACCTGGACCATCCATTTTCCTTGGTGTCTGGTCCCCTTGCTCTGAAAACACATACGCTTTCAAAGGTAACATACATATCTAAATTAACACAAGTATGGCCTCTGTGGTGTGCAAAAGTCAGTTAAAGATAATTTTTTGTTTTATGTTGTAGAATATTATTTTAAAATGTATTACATTGGTTTGTTCTGTGGAACATTGGTTTAATGGTGCAAAGATGTGTTGCATTCTTTTATGTTGTGTTTGTTTGGCTTTGTGAAGTTGTGTTGCTTTGCCTGTCTAGAGTACTTGATATTCTGATGAAGGGCTGATGGCTGGTGGCAGGCCAGGAGAAAGGAAAGAAAGGGCTGGCAGAATAAATAGAAGGAGAAATCTGGGAGGAAAAGAAAGAAGGAGCCAGAGAAGGCTAAGAGGACTTCAGGGGCCAGCCACCCAGCCACACAGCCAGCCATGGAGTAAGAGTAAAAGTAAGCTATACAAAAGTAAGAGAAATGTAAAAGCCCAGAGGCAAAAGGTAGACAGGATAATTTCTGTTAAGGAAAGCTGACTAGAAACAAGCCAAGCTAAGGCCAGGAATTTATAATTAAGACTAACTCTCTGTGTGTATTTATTTGAGAGCTGGGTAGCGGGACCCCCAAAAGAACAAAAACAACCAACAACAACGGTTTTCTGATTGAGCAGGTAAAATATACATCACTTGTCTTGTCTTGTCTTTTTTTTTTTTTTTTTTTTGGTTTTTCGAGGCAGGGTTTCTCTTTGTAGCTTTGCACCTTTCCTGGGACTCACTTGGTAGTCCAGGCTGGCCTCGAACTCACAGAGATCTGCCTGCCTCTGCCTCCCGAGTGCTGGGATTAAACGCGTGTGCCAGCACCGCCCGGCTGTCTTGTAGTTTTTATAGGCTTATTTCTTTATGTCTGTAGCCAGGATTTTTATGGGGTTTCCCCTGATCAAATCTGATCCCAGTTATCTTGAATGAATCCACAGCCTTTTATTTCCTTTGGAAACAAAAGCATAACCTCTTCCCCAAAGTAACATATTTTTTTTTACTTCAATTTAAGACATTTAAAAAATATACAGACTAGTTTAATGTAGTAGTTTTTATAATCCAGTGTCTCTCAGCAGCTATTGTTTGCTCATCAGCAATCACAAAATTTAAAGTCAATACAACACTATACAGGATCCAGACTTTCTGTATATTTCCCATCTCTATGTGGCTTATTCTTTTTTTGTTTTTTAACTTTACTTCTCTCTTTAAAGACTTTATTTTATTATTTTTAAACCATTGCTTTTTTACAACTGTCTATATCCTTTCTTTCCCTTAAGCCTTCGCACATTGTTAAACACACTATAACCTGTTTAGAGGTTTCTTGTATTTGGACCTGGCTTTACTAACCATCTGCAACATTCTCTGATCACATAACATACAGCTCAGCTTAGCCTATGGCACTGGCACATGGTACTAGTGGATGGCAACTGGCTCCATCCCACAGGCAGCAGCCTGTAGCCATGTCTTTGTACACTGCCAAGAACCAGCCTGCCTGAGAGACTACAGGGCTAGTTCTTTGCCCATAATTTTATTTTTTGTTTTCTCAGGCCCTATGTTTGGATATTCATACCCCCACATTAGACGCCATTTATAGACAGATTTTTTTGTTGGGACCATCAGCTCCCCAATAATGACACAGGGATTTCTTATTAATTATTAAAGCTTGGCCTATAGCTTAGGCTTGTTTCTAACTAGTTCTTATAACTTAAATGAACCTATTTGTATTAATCTATGTCCTGCTATGAGTCATGTCTGTTACTTCTCCTACTGCATGTCTTGTTTATTCTCATCTCTCAGCATCTTTGCCCTTCTTTTCAGCATTCTCTGTGCCCCCCCAATCCTGCCTAGCTAGTGGCCATTTAGCTTTTTATTAAACTAATCACAGTGACATATTTTCATACAGTGTAATCAAGTATCTCACAATATTCTCCTTCTCCTTCTGTTTTAGAGCTTCCAGGTTTACTATTGAGTTGCCAACATTAGATCTCTTTGTTTTTGTTTTGTATGTTTGATTTATATGTGGGCACTTAGTGTTATGAACTTGCATCTTAGAATGCCTTTTTTATGTCTCACAGCTTTGGGCTTGCTGTGTTTTCATTTTCATTCAATTTGAAAAAATTCTTTCTTGATTTCTGTTTTGACTCAGTTTTCATCAGTAGTTAGTTATTTAGTTTCCATGTCTTGGTTCACTTTCTGGCGTTTCTGCTGTTGTTTATATCTAGGTTTAATCCATGGTGTTCAGATAAGATACAGAATGTTATTTCCATTTTCTTATATCTATTGAGACTTACTTCATGTCCAGTTGTACGGTCAATTTTGGAGAAAGTTCCATGAGCTGCTGAGAAGAAAGTATATTCTTTTGTGTTTGGATGAAATATTTCCTAGATATCTACTAGATACATATGGTGTATGGCATTATTTAACACCAGCATGTCTCTGTTTAGTTTTTATCTAGATGACCTGTGTATTGAAGAAAGTGTATTGAAGTCACCCACTATTGTTGTGTGAGGGTCACTATGTAATTCTAGCTGGGATTAAAGGTGTGTACCACCACCACCTGGCTTAATCTGTATTTTTAATTATACATTACATTTTAAAATGAGATGCATAAGCATAATAACCAAAACAAGAGTAGAAACATACATGCAGTATTACAAAATTAACTTTAAATTTGTATCAATGTATAAAAATTCATACTAATGTAAAATATTTAAGACTGGTAGTTGTATTTGGTTTAAAAATAGATTCAATAATCTATCCTTTTATTCTATTATTTTTATATCCTCCCTTTTTCTTTTCAGAATGGAATCTTGAATGTAATCTCCTTTGTTCAGCTTATTTTTCCTGACCATTACCAATAACAACTTGTAATCAACCCCCCTAAAATTATAACAAACATCCATAGCCAATACTTTTGGAATGTGGATGTTGTTTTCTCTAGACTGCTTCCTGTTTTCTGGGGGCACTGTTAATCTTTGGGAGAACCTTGAGAAAATCAGGATAATTGTTAAGTCTTGGCTGGAGTAGTCTGTGAGGCTGGATCATCTTAGTCAGCAGCCTTGAAGCTGTTTTGCATGCTAGATCACCTTGGTCCATCCATTTTTATTGGTGTCTGTTCCCCTTGTTCTGAAAATATATAGACTTTTAAGGGTAACATTCATATCTGTATCAATATAAATATAGATTGTGCATTGTACACAAGTCGGCCAAAGATGATTTTTTTGTTATGCATTTGAGCAGGTAAAATATACATCATGTGTCTTGTTCTTTTAGGTTTATTTCTTCATGTCTGCAGTCAGGATTTCAGGGGGTCTTCCTCAATCAAACCTGATTGTCTTTAACCTGGAATGAATCCACAGCCTCTCATTTCCTGTGGAAATAAAAGCATAACTTCCCCCCCCCCAAAGTAACATATCTTGTGACTTAAAATGTGAAGTCAAGATATTTTTAAAATATATAAGTTGGTTGAATCTAGCAGTTTCCATAATCCAATGTCTCTTAGCAGCCAAAAAATTAAAACACAACACAATAGCATATAGGATCCATACTCTCTGTGTATTTCCTATCTTTGTTGACTTTTTATATTTTTTAAATTACTCTATTCCTTTTTACAGGACTTTCTCTACACTTTATCTTTCCTATCCCAAGCTTATGCATATTTTAAAACATGCTATTATCCATTTAGAAGTCTTCTTCATCTGAATCTGTCTTTACTGTGTATCTGTAACCTTTTCTGTCTGCAAAAACCCTAAACCTGCCATGCAGTATGGCTCTGGGTGATATCTCTCTGTACCATGTCCCATGTGATGGGAACGTACCACGTGGCTTAGCTCATAGTGTGCTGGCAGTTGCCAGGAGATTTGTCACTGTACTGCAGCAGGTATGAGAGATACAAGACTAGGAAATCATGTCTGGCTCCATTTCTATATGTTTAGAACCTTTTTTTAAAGCTTGCTCAGGCTTTGTGTGGATGAACACGGCCCTGGAAGTTGGGTGCCATTTATAAGGCAGAGTTTTCCTCTCCTGACCCCCTGATCCCAGATAATCAACATGGAGACTTAAGATTGCTTATAAATGTCAGCCAATAGCTCAGGCTTATTACTAACTAGCTCTTACATTTTAAGTTAACCCATATACCTTATTCATGCTCTGCATGTGGTGGTACTTTTATTAGCATGTCACATACATCTCCTGCTCCCTCTGCATCTGGCTGGCAACTCCTCTGACTCCACCCTTTCTCTTCCCAGCATTCTCAGTTTGGCTCTCCTACCTAAGCTTATCCTGTTCAGCTATTGGCCAGTCGTCTTCTTTATTAAACCAGTCACAGTGACAAATCTTCATAGTGTACAGAATGGTTACTCTACAGCAGGACTATCTTTGCAGACTGAAGGAAATACCAAAGACCTGATGTGTTGTGGATGTGTTACATTTGTTTATGCTGTGTAATATTTATTTAATGATGCAAAGATGTGTTGCATTCCTTTATATTGTATTTGTTTAACTCTGTGAAGCTGTGTTACTTTGTCTCCCTAAAACACCTTATTGGTCTAATAAAGAGCTGAATGTCCAACAGCTAGGCAGGAGAAAGGATAGGCAGGGCTGGAAGGCAGAGAGAATGCATTGGAGGAGAAATCTGAGAAGAAATATCAAGGAGCAAGAAAAGGAGAGGAGAACTCCAGGGGCCAGCCACTCAGCTACACAGTAAGCTGTGGAGTAAGAAGTAAAGAAAGGTATATAGAAATAGAGAAAGATAAAAGCTCAGAGGCAAAGGTAGATGGTATAATTTAAGTTAAAAAAGCTGATTAGAAGCAAGCAAAGCTAAGGCCAGGCATTCATGAGAAAGAATATGCCTCTATGTGATTTATTTAGGAGCTGGATGGAGGGCCCCCAAAAAGCAAGAGTAAAAAAAACAAAAGAAACTACAGAGATCTTTTCTGGAAAAAAAAAGAAAGCATAGCAATATAGGACTTTGGCGAGAAAGGCATGAACAGGTATAGTGCGTTCTCAATGCTCCTGTAGTCATTACCCCTATCTTAGCCAGAATTAATAAAGGCTGTACAGATGGTCAATGAGGATGTCACCTAGAAAATGATGTGTACAGACACTGTTGTAGATGTAACAGTCTTATTAAATAAGAAACACAGAGCCAAATGCAGAGTTAAAAGCCCAAGAGGTCAGAGCAGTGGCTAAGAGCTGAGACTTAAAACCGCCTTCTTAATCTTCCTGCCGCTGCCGTCCTTCCCCTCAGAAAGAGGTCTACTTCCTGTGTGTCTGTCTTTTTATTGACTTTCTGTTCTGCCTTCTTATTGGTTGTAAACCCAACCACATGACCTCCTCGTCACTGCCTGTCTATACAGACCTCTAGGTCTCTATGGTTGGAATTGAGATTAAAGGCGTGTGTCTCCATGCTGGTTGTATCCTTGAACACACAGAGGTCTGCCTGTCATGTGATCAGGATTAAAGGTGTGTGCCACCACCACCCAGCTTCTGCTATGGCTTGCTATGAGCTCTGACCCCCAGGTAATTTTGTTTATTAACATACAAATAAAATCACATTTCAGTACAAATATCACCATAGCTTCTGTAGTCATTACCCCTATCTTAGCCAGAATTAATAAAGGTTGTACAGATGGTCAATGAGGATGTCACCTAGAAAATGATGTGTACAGGCACTGTTTATTATATTACCAATGCACCTGGCTACTGTTCTTGTCTGTTTGTGATGAGGACATATCCAGGCCTGGCTAGTGGAAGGGAAGTTCCTATTCATCCCAACCATCATGTGACAACTTGGCTTTGAATGACTTTGAATCTGAGCATCTCTAGAAAATATGGAAGCCTTGTTCACCTCTCAGTGTGGTCCTCTAACCAGAGAATCACTAACTGAGAGGCACTAGGCAGGTTGAAAATATTGGAGGAAGACCATATATTTCTGCTAAGCTAGGGCCCTTCTATAGCTTCTTATGTAAACAGTGAAGGTAAACAGTGAAAATAAATACATTCTCTACTGTTAGTTACACGAGTAACCAACACAATCTCATGCTACCTGAGTTCACTCATGTTGCTCACTCTTCTGCCATTTAACAGACACCACAGAGAAATTCTGTAATGCAAGTTGTGTGTGTGTGTGTGTGTGTGTGTGTGTGTGTGTGTGTATGTGTGTGTGTGTGTGTGTGTGTAGGGAAAACATTTACTTTGTAGTTGGCCATCATGAAGTACAGTACAGTGGCATTTAAAATAACCCAGACTCTAGTCTTGGACTTAGATGAGTTGACTTGCCTAGACAGCAGCTGTTGGATGTCACAGTATGATGAGTTCACAATGAACGTTCTATGACACGCTGCTGACATGTACTTAGATATGTTCATGCCTCAGTGCAGAGTGCCAGTATACTCTGAGATTTGGCTCATTGTAAACGTTTCTAAATACAGCGATAATTGTTTGGAGTTGGTAAAATGGGGAACTGCTGTTACAGTCCAGGTATGACATTACTAACCATTGAATACTTCTTCAAATAGACTGGTTAATGTTTCTCAAAATATCTTTAAATATTTATAACTTCTGTGTTGTTAGAATTATTTTTATCATGTATAATGTATGTTCTATTCTCTATGAAATACTTTGTAATGCAGTCCAGAGGAGGCTAGCTCCCCAGAACTGCTCCAGGGTTGTGAATAGAAGACCTCTTTCAGAGCTATAGCTGTCTTCATGAATTGTTCAAAACCTAAATTAGAGATGTTCATATTTGTGAAGAACTGTTAATTAAGGTTGTATGTTTTCAATGATCTTATAATACTAGACATTTTAATATGTAATGTTAATCCATCAAGAATTCTGGGGCTCATTTCATTAAACAGGTATACACTGACCATGGTAAAGCAGCTAGAATACTCTAGTGAACAATGCTGGCTATTTTTAGGCATGGACATTTGATTGATTGTATACTTAGGACAACATAGGAATCATTTAAAAATCTACACCTCTTTTCAATAGAGATTGGTAAATTTGAAATGTAGGTCTTTAGGACTAGCAGTCATATGCCATTGAAGAACAGTGACCTGGGAATTTAAAATTCAGGACTTTGGATAGCAGGATATTTTACAATAACTAACCTTCCCAAGTGTTGGCACTGCTTGGATTATATTCATTAAATGACTCAGCAACAGCATAGACACATGTTCTTCTTTATTGACTATGTGAATTCCCAGGGTGGAATAAACACACACACACACACACACACACACACACACACACACACACACAGAGAGAGAGAGAGAGAGAGAGAGAGAGAGAGAGAGAGAGAGAGAGAGAGAGAGAGAGAGAGAGAGAGAGAATATGCTCTTAGGTAGAAGAGCCAAGATGTGAACCCAGACATATTGCCCACTATCCTGAGTCTCTAAAATGTTACTTTATTCACCAAACAAGATGTTCTATCATCTAAGTACATGTCAGGATATCTGCAAGTCTGTAGAAGTCCTAGATACTATCTACTTTATGACATAGCCCAGGATAGGTATTGTTACATCAGTGTCACATTTCATCCTAGTCATTATAAGGAAGTACCAGTACTTCTCATCAGTTCACAGATACTTAGGGTTGGGACACTCACCTTCACACCTGGCCTAAAGACAATTACAAATGGGGAGATCTTTGGTTGATGTCTAATGGCAATACAAATGTGGCTCTTACAAGTACAGAGACCTTGTGAGCTATACACCCTGAAATAGTGACACATAAGTACCAAGAATATCTACCCAGTTTTAAGAGTACGCATCAACCTTGAAGCAACTCTCATGTAGAACTGTGTTAAAGGACTTGAATGGTCAACAGGATCCAGACAGTCATTCTTCCCCATCACTGCTGGTTTTAAATTGGATGCCACAAAACGCATGAATACAAAGGTTCATAGAATAGTAAGAAAAGACTAGAAGGAGAAACAAGACACAATATGCTTATTATTGCTTTCCACTCTTCAATAAATTATTGTTGTATGTCAAAGGATGAAGGATCAATACAGTTACACCATATGCCTCATACTAAATTCACTTCCCCAGTAAAATGTATATGTTATCAAGGCTAAAATTCTATGTTCTTTGTGGTGAATGCAGAATCAGAATGTATCAATTGATGGAGGTTGAAATATGTTTGTGAGATATGCTGAAGGGATTGTTAGTTCTCTGGGTTTCAAAACGATCTTAGGAATCGATGGTGATTTGTTGTTTAATTGTGAGATTTATTTTAATGGAGAGAGTGAGATGGCTCAGTAAGTATCAGTGCTTGTCACCAGACCTGATGTTTTGATTCTATCCCCAGAATCCACCTAATGGAAGGAGAGACTTGGACACCAAAGGTTGTCCTCTGATGTGCTCCCTCCCAAACTGAATAAATGTATAAAAGTTTTTCAAAACATGTATTCCATAGTTACATATTGAAACATAGACTCTCACGTTGCTTTAGATTCCTATTCTCTAGAAAGCAGAAAAAAACCCTCTGTTTATTATTATTTTTTTAATCTTTGCCTATATTTGCCGTTAGGAAAAAGTCTAGTAGTCGCTTAACTAAGTCTAATCACATGTACTGACGCCATACACTTTTATCCATGTCAAGTAAAGATGCTTGGGTGGGTAAATGGTACCATGAACTGACAGTTATTTTTCTGTCCCTCTAGTTGAACCGGAATATCCAACTGTCACACCTTCCCCAACCGATGTACAAAAGTTCCCGAATTCCTTGGCGAAGGTAAACAGTTTCTTTCCTTTATGAAAGAGTGAAAAGCTGCTTTAATGATTATTCCCTTATGTTTTAGTGGCTATCACATTTGAAAAATAAAGTTGGTTAGGTTATCATGAGTGTTAAATAGTATATTTAGGAAGAGGGGGAAACAGAATTAGACCAGATTAGTGATTGGATAGAACATTCACACATGCTTATGTCAGGTATTGATTCTGAGTCAAGGGGACAGGATGTCTTTGGGAGAATGGTGTTCTGCTTTTGACAAAAGTATGTAAATTTCACTTGGAAGTTGATAGGCATATCATCCATGTAGACTTGAATATTCACGTAAGGGTCCCCTCCTTTTTTTTATGACCTCTAGAGCCTCTGGTTTAGGTTGAATTTGATTGTTTCCCAAAGATCAATGTTGTGGAAGCTTCATATGCCCCAGTATAGGGTGTCCAGGTGCTCAGAACTCTAAGTCATGGGATACACGTACATTATTAGAGTGCCTCATAAAAGGGCATAGTAGTAATATAGTAATCATAATAATCAGTAGAATACAGGAAACTTAGATATTTTTGTACCACTCTAGAAATCACAAGAGAGATGGGGCCATTTTTTTTTTTTTCTCAACACAGAAACACCAACTCATCCTAAGCCTATGAGGTCTTATAAGGGCTATTACAATTCGGAATACCTTAAATATCCTAAAACTATGGCATGTAGGACTGGGTCTCCTACAACCCAGACTTGCCTCAAACTACTGGTCTCCTGAGTGTCTACCACCCTAGTGCAGGAGCTACAGGTATAGACCAGTATGCCTGACTCAAACAAACACGTGGAAGTGCACGTTATCCTCGGGGACCACTAAACCCTCCAAAGCAAACCACAGTGCGGGAGAGCCAGGCGGCGGCAGTTGTTGAGGAGAGCAAAAGAGCATGTGGTGTTGGTTTTCACCAGTGTTGGTTTTTATGTGGCGGCACAATGTCATTCATTAAGCGGCACTGTTACCGTGTGAGGAAAGGTTCGAGGCACCACAAATCCACTATCAGAGTTTATTAGGGAAGGAGGGACAGGAGAGAATGTGCCTAGGCCTATGGAAGACTTGGGGGGAGGGGAAGGGAGAAGGGGGAAGGAGTCTGTGACTAGCTTTTTATGGATTCCCCTGCCCATGCGCATATGTAGCTGTGCCACGCATACGCATAGATTGCCTAATGCAGCGCATGGATTACATAAGACGTAAAGCCTTGGAATGACTAATCATTTTGGCAGTGCATGCTCGGTCATGTAGCTGGGGAGTGGGGGAGGAGGGAGTGGCCAGTGACCAGGAATTCCAACACATGGGCCACAGAGGGACTCTACAAAGGAAGCCGGTGGTATGACAACCTGAGCTCTGAGCTTCAAGCCTCCTGTGTGGAAAAACTGGGAGTTCTTGGCTCTGTGACTTTGGGCAAACTTACCCTTTCTGTGTCTACATTGCCTTCCTCAATAAAGTAGCAATAACAATATTTACTTAATTGCCTTAAAATATTAAAAGATATTAATCTGTCCTGTCACATAGTAAGTGCTCAATAAAGGTTAATTCTTGTTTCAAACAAACAAACAAACAAATCATAGTAATCAGATATGGAGTTGCTCTGTCATGTCGTGATATACCTTAGCTGACCATCAGTGGAGGTTAAACACATAGGGATACCTGATGTGGCCTCTAGTCAGCAAAAGTGAAAAACAGACTAGTGTTTGTCACAAAGGAGACGTCCTGAGATATTCTGTCAGTATCATATAACATACTAATCCAGAATCTTCCACCCAAGGGCTTGGCAATCCTTGGTGTAATAATGCCCAGCAAACAGGTGAACCAAAGTGTTGTGCAAACAGAACTCACCATAATCTGAGTCTCAAAGTGTTTTCTTTACTGTATGTTGCAGGTGGAACCTGGAATACACAGACACGGTATGTATTCTGGAGTCACTGAAGACATGTTTTAGATGTGAATTGTGTGAATACTGGTTGTCTTTTGTCTAGTGTACCACAGTAAGCAAAAACACATTCATCAATTGACAGTTGGGAGTTCGATTTCAAAAAATAAGTGATACCTCAAGTAAGAAACCATACTCATGTGTCTACAGTGGCTACATCTAGCTGTGACCTCTTTAGTTTGGGATTTTGTGCACCAGGCTATGTTTAAACTTCTTTTATCTAGACAGATGTCCATGTCACTGAACCCAATTTTTAGGGAAACTGTTGTGAAAAAAAAAATTAAGGACTTGAGCCACTGTGTCAGCTGGCCATGAGTCAACCATGGAGGATCTAGCACAGGCTCCATTCTTGTTCTGGAAGACTTTTTTTTAAAACTTTTTTTAAATTGTATTTTGTTTACTCCATCTATGTTGATTGAGTAAACAAAATATTTTTTTTTTAGGAGTGGGGGAGGAGAACATAGGGAAATGGGAGGGTCAAGCTGGAACAGGGACAGAGTGGGAGGGCAGGGAGGAAGATACCATGATAGATGAGGACATCATGGGAATAGGAAGAGGCAGAGGGCTGGGGAGGCTCTCAGGAATCCACAAGGTTGACCCCACCTTGGTCTGCTGGCAGTGGTCCAGAGGGTGCCTGGACCGGTCTACTCTGGTGACCAGCCTAGCAAATAACCTAGCTGTCATCATAGAGCCTTTGTCCAGTGAGAGATGGAGGCAGATACAGAGATCCATGGCCAGGTACCAGGCTAAGTTCTGGGAATCCAATTGATGAGAGAAAGCAGAGATACTGCAGGCGAGGGACGTCGAGATCATGATGGGAGGACGTTCAGAGATGACCGGCCACACTAGTGGAAGCCCATGAACTGTGGACTGGTGGCTGTGGAGCCTCCATGGGACTGGTCTAGGCCCTCTGGACATGGAAGACGGTTGTTTGGCTTGAACTGTTTGGGGGGCACCCAGGCAGAGGGATCGGGATCTGTCCCTGGTCTATGGGCAGGCTTCTGGGAATCCAGGGCCTGTGGTGTGACACCTTGCACAGCCTTGGTGCAGTGGGAAGGGGCTTGGACCTGCCTAGGCTCAGTGAGCTGGGCTCTGCTGACTCCCCATGGGAGACCTTGATTTGGGGAATGTGGGGATGTGGAGTGGCTTAGGAAAGAGGGCTGGGGATGGGAGGAGGGAGGAGTGGGGGTCTGTGGATAGCATGAGGAGTGAGTAGAAAATTTCTTAATAAAGAAAAATAAAATTTAAAAAAAGTTGTAACTGGAAATGAGCCTTTGGGGATGAATGTCAGCTGGTTTCTATTAAAATTGTAAATTTCTTGAGAAAAAATAGTATTCATAATTTATCTATAACAATGTGTTTAAAGCTCACCACAGCCATATGTAGTGGGTTGATTTGTGTTTTCCTAAACAGATGAATAAACCAATGCCCAGAATAAGTGATGAGGATCTTTACATATGCAGTGCAACAAGTGCATTTAATACCCTGCCTGCACACATTAGCAAGTATGGAAGAAAACAGCCCATGTTGTGGTGTAGATCACAGATTCTATGCTTACCACTACATTGAGACAGGATGGATGTGTGTGAACTGGGTGTGTGCTAGACTTGGTTGGCTCCTTCCAGTAAAACCTGAAAAGCTTTAAGGTGTTTAACAATATTAGTATGGACACAAAAAGCAACACAATCTAGGCACAGTGTCCACTAAGAACTCCAGTCTCCACCTGGATGTGGGGATGATCTGTGATGTCTGACTTTTTGGACAATATAGTGGTTTTTTGTTTTGTTTTGTTTTGTTTTTTGCTTTTTTTTTTTTTTGAGACAGGATCTCATTATGTATCCATGGCTCTCCTGGAACTAGCTACATATATACCCTTCTGACTTGGATATCACACAGTTCTGCCTGCCTGTGCCTACAGAGAACTGTTATAAAAGGAGTTCACTACCACACTCAGTGAGACTATATATTTAAAAATGGGGTGCACTCCATTATGCTCCAGGAGTTTTCTTCTCAGTGGTGATTGGTCCTCATGTTTTCAGTGTGACCACTCAGATATCTATATCTATATATTCAGCAGTGAACGGCATATGGCTAAGTAACATCATTTCAAAAGTATTTTATGCACAATGTGTTTACACTTTCAGTACTTTGTTATATGGTAGTTTGTATTAAGAAAAGCTAGTATGCTAATATGGGCTGGAGCTTGTGGCCCAGTTGCCTCAGTGTATGATTAGCATAACCACGGAGTTTGCTAATTAAACGCAGAGTTTGACTCCTAATTCTGCTCAAAATGTGCCCAGGATGTCTCAATCTTATTAGTCCTTGTCCTTGAAAAGTGAAAGAAGGAGAGACATAAGTTCATTATTTGCTGTAGAAATTTCAGGCTAGACTAGAATACAGATCTGTTCTGGAAAAAGAAAACTGCAATATAGAGAAGATAGGACTTTGGTGAGAAAGGCATGAACAGGTATAGTACGTTCTCGATGCTCCTGTAGTCATTACCCCTATCTTAGCCAGAATTAATAAAGGCTGTACAGATGGTCAATGAGGATGTCACCTAGAAAATGATGTGTACAGGCACTGTTTATTATATTACCAATGTTC